>NC_092128.1:40285259-40588053 GCF_043159975.1 Macaca nemestrina
CCTAATGCTATCCCTGCCCCCTCTCCCCACCCCGCAACAGACCCCGGTGTGTGATGTTGCCCTTCCTGTGTCCAAGTGTTCTCATCATACAATTCCAACCTATGAGTGAGAACATGTAGTGTTTGGTTTTCTGTTCTTGTGATAGTTTTCTGAGAATGATGGTTTCCAGCTGCATCTATGTCCCTACAAAGGACATGAACTCATCCTTTTTTAGGGCTGCATAGTATTCCATGGTGTATACATGCCACATTTTCTTAATCCAGTCTGTCATTGATGGACATTTGGGTTGGTTCCAAGTCTTTGCTATTGTTAATAGTGCCGCAATAAACATACATGTACATGTGTCTTTATAGCAGCATGATTTACAATCCTTTGGGTATATATCCAGTAATGGGATAGCTGGGTCAAATGGTATTTCTAGTTCTAGATCCTTGAGGAATCACCACACTGTTTCCCACAATGGTTGAACTAGTTACAGTGCCACCAACAGTGTAAAAGTGTTCCCATCTCTCCACATCTTCTCCCGCACCTGTTGTTTCCTGACTTTGTAATGATTGCCATTCTAACTGGTGTGAGATGGTATCTCCTTCTGGTTTTGATTTGCATTTCTCTGATGGTGAGTGATGATAAGCATTTTTTTCATGTGTCTGTTGTCTGCATAAATGTCTTCTTTTGAAAAGTGTCTGTTCATATTCTTTGCCCACTTTTTGATGGGGTTGTTTGTCTTTTTTCTTGTAAATTTGTTTGAGTTCTTTGTAGGTTCTGGAAATTAGCCCTTTGTCAGATGAGTAGATTGCAAACATTTTCTCCCATTCCGTAGGCTGCCTGTTCACGCTGATGGTAGTTTCTTTTGCTGTGCAGAAGCTCTTTAGTTTAATTAGATCCCATTTGTCAATTTTGGCTTTTGTTGCCCTTGCTTTTGGTGTTTTAGACATGAAGTCCTTGCCCATGCCTATGACCTGAGTGGTATTGCCTAGGTTTTCTTCTAGGGTTTTTATGGTTTTAGGTCTAACATTTAAGTCTCTAATCCATCTTGAATTAATTTTTGTATAAGGAGTAAGGAAGGGATCCAATTTCAGCTTTCTACTTATGGCTAGCCAGTTTTCCCAGCACCATTTATTAAATGGGGAATCCTTTCCCCATTTCTTGTTTTTGCCAGGTTTGTCAAAGAGCAGATGGTTGTAGATGTGTGGTATTATTTCTGAGGGCCCTGTTCTGTTCCATTGGTTTATATCTCTGTTTTGGTACCAGTACCATGCTGTTTTGGTTACTATAGCCTTGTAGTATAGTTTGAAGTCAGGTAGCTTGGTGCCTCCAGCTTTGTTGTTTTGACTTAGGATGGTGTTGGCAATGTGGGCTCTTTTTTGGTTCCATATGAACTTTAAAGTAGCTTTTTTTCCCAATTCTGTGAAGAAAGTCATTGGTGGCTTAATGGGGATGGCATTGAATCTATAAATTACCTTGGGCAGCATGGCCATTTTCACGATATTGATTCTTCCTATCTATGAGCATGGAATGTTCTTCCATTTGTTTGTGTCTCTTTTATTTCACTGAGCAGTGGTTTGTAGTTCTCCTTGAAGAGGTCCTTCACATCCCTTGTAAGTTGGATTCCTAGGTATTTTATTCTCTTTAAAGCAATTATGAATGGGAGTTCATTAATGAATTGGCTCTCTCTCTGTTATTGGTGTATAAGAATGCTTGTGGTTTTTGCACATTGATTTTGTATCCTGAGACTTTGCTGAAGTTGCTTATCAGCTTAAGGAGATTTTGGGCTGAGACAATGGGGTTTTCTAAATCATGTCATCTGCAAACAGGGACAATTTGACTTCTACTTTTCCTAATTGAATACGCTTTATTTCTTTCTTTTGCCTGATTGCCCTGGCCAGAACTTCCAACACTATGTTGAATAGGAGTGGTGAGGGAGGGCATCCCTGTCTTGTGCCAGTTTTCAAAGGGAATGGTTCCAATTTTTGCCCATTCAGTGTGATATCAGCTGTGAGTTTGTCATAAATAGCTCTTATTATTTTGAGATACATTCCATCAATACATAATTTATTGAGAGTTTTTAGCATGAAGGGCTGTTGAATTTTGTCAAAGGCCTTTTCTGCATCTCTTGAGATAATCATGTGGTTTTTGTCTTTGGTTCTGTTTATATGCTGGATTACATTTATTGATTTGCATATGTTGAACCAGCCTTGCATCCCAGGGATGAATCCCACTTGATCATGGTGGATAAGTTTTTGACGTGCTACTGGATTCAGTTTGCCAGTATTTTATTGAGGATTTTTGCATCATTGTTCATCAGGGATATTGGTCTAAAATTCTCTTTTTTCATTGTGTTTCTGCCAGACTTTGGTATCACGATGATGTTGGCCTCATAAAATGAGTTAGGGAGGATTCCTTCTTTTTCTATTGATTGGAATAGTTTCAGAAGGAATTGTATCAGCTCCTCCTCCTTGTACTTCTGGTAGAATTTGGCTGTGAATCCTTCTGGACATTTTTTGGTTGATAGGCTATCAATTATTGCCTCAATTTCAGAGCCCGCTAAGAAACTGCATCAACTAATGAGCAAAATAACCAACTAACATCATAATGACAGTTTCAAGTTCACACATAACAATATTAACCTTAAATATAAATGGGCTAAATGGTCCAATTAAAAGACACAGACTGGCAAATTGGATAAAGAGTCAAGACCCATCAGTTTGTTGTATTCAGGAGACCCACCTCACATGCAGAGACACACATGACACACATAGGCTCAGTATAAAGGGATGGAGGAAGATCTACCAAGGAAATGGAAAACAAAAAAAGGCAGGGATTGCAATCCTAGTCTCTGATAAAACAGACTTTAAACCAACAAAGATCAAGAGACAAAGAAGGCCATTACCTAATGGTAAAGGGATCAATTCAACAAGAAGAGCTAACTGTCCTAAATATATATGCACCCGATACAGGAGCACCCAGATTCATAAAGCAAGTCCTTAGAGACTGACAAAGAGACTTAGACTCCCACACAATAATAACGGGAGACTTTAACACCCCAATGTCAACATTAGACAGATCATCTTAAATTTCTATCAATGGAATTATTATTTATAAAAACATTGTATTTTTTACTTTTCATGTTTGTATGATTTTAGTAATTTTGTGTTAAATTTCTAAATATTTTAAATTATTTTCAAAAATACTTTCTTGAACTATTAACAAACATATAAAAAATTAATATTAGGTTTCATGCTCATTTATTTTTTAATAGTCAATATATTACTCATACTATTCTTATGATATTTTTGTAATATTACATGGGAAATATTATTTTAAAAGTTATAACTTAAACTTACCAAAATATCATATTAATAGGATTTATTGATTCACTATGAGTTACTAGTTGACACTCCATAAAGCTACAAATAAATATACTGTAAAAATACAATAAAATACATTGTAAAATAAAAATTAGCCCTATTTTCAACCTAAACTGTCCAGCAAACAACCATAAATGTCAAAACTACACTCTTACTAGTTTTTTTTTTATATATACCAGTTTCTATGTTAAGAAACTTTCCATGGCAGTGATTACCATATAAGAATTAGTGGAATTTAATGTTTTTTAAGTTTTCAATCTTTCTTTAAAACTTTATCAAATTCATTGTAAAATTATACACAACATACTGCATCCATTTAAAGTAGGCAATTCAATCAGTTTTGACAGCTGTGTACACCATTGTAACCATCAGCAAATTGGCAATAGAGAACAGCTCTCCAATCCCAGTCTATCACTTGCTTTAGGCAACAATTACTGGCAATTTTATCATCATAATTCTTTTTATTTTTATAAAAATGTAAGCTTGCAATATGTAATCTTTTTTCTCAGTTCTTTTAGTCAACATGTTAATTCTGACATTACCCTATGTGTTTGCATTTACCAAGAAAGTTTGTTATTTTTATTGTTTATTTATAGTAACTAATTTATTTACTGTTAATAAAATTTTCCACTAATTTTAGACTTGGATGCTATAGCTGATGTAAATAGTAGTGTATATATCAGTTTTCACTTTTTCTTGGATAAATAACCAGGGGTACAATGGATGTATCATACAGTAAATTTACGTTTAATGTAACTGCAAAGTCTCTCTTGTATGTATCAGCAAAAAGACCCTTCTTTTCCCCCATGAACTCTCATGGCCTGCCTTATGTATCTGCTTTCTGGAAATAATCATATCGTCTTGTGTATTTCTTAATGTACACATGCTTACTTTACTCTACATAAACTCTACTGCTAGAAACCACAGGAAAACAGAGACTTTTTCTCATTTTTCTATTTTCAAATGCAATACTCTCTCCATCAAAGAAGGTGTTTAACAAATATGCATTTCAAAAATGAAAAATCTTAATTTTAATACAGAAACCTTTTCATATACTTCACTTTGGTCCCACTCCCCTCGACATGAGGTACTCACAAGTCTACCTCCTGCTGTCTTCAATACCTATTAGTATTGTTTTAAAAGATAATTCAGTATTGCTTTTAAGGACATGTGAATGGTAAGAGTGCAGTCACATTGTTTTTCCTATGAGAGAAATGAGATTATGACATGTGATCAAATCACAGGAGTATTAAAAGCCTGTAGAGACACAGGTGTTAAAACAAATAAACTTGATACTTGGAAAAAACTTCTTCAAGGCCTATTTGAAATGACTGGTATGTAGCAGATTTAGTTCTAAGTGAGACAGGAATGAAGTTTAAAAAGGGGTTCTTGCCTGGCATAAATTATCAGTGAACTTCAACATTGATTATTCTTACTGCCTTCTTTGAAAGTCCAGATTGCTTGCTGACAATCTTGACTTTCAAAGAGACAAAGGTAAGAAGACAAGAACTTAGCCACCAGAAATGAGATTAAATATGATTTCATGAATGTGAAATACCTTTTAAAAAGTCAATGTGCTAATTAAAAGTGCTCTTGGACACGAATAAGACAGATATCTCAGCAATATTTATAGATACAATCACTGCTTTAGACAAGCCAAATGATACATCCCATACACTAAGAACTTTCCTCATCAGACATGAAGATATAGTAATTATCCACCCCCTTTAGAAAATGTATTCCTCATGCTCGATAGAAAGATTCTGAATCCACAAGAGCGTTTTAAAGGTCTTTTGAGAGAAAAGATACTACCATAAAAATTTACCATGGCTTGAAGAGTGACAGCACAGGGACACAATCATTGGCTACAAATATTTTAATCATAAAATTATTTTTAAAAAGAATTCAGTTTTACTCTTTTAAATAGCCCTTTGTTTTAAATTATTTTACTGGAATGATTAAAAATCAGTTGAAAATTGTTGAAAGTTGTGTCAAAGTATGTTAAATTTAAAAGTTAAATAGGTAATTACATATGGAATATTAAATATGTACTACAGAGGTAACATTTAGAAGTTAAATAGGTAATTACATATGGAATATTAAATATGTACTACAGAGATGATATTATCAAAGAAATAGATAACTGATTTTAAAAGATTATTTCTAAGAAAAAAATGAGAGAAAAATGATCAATCTGTAAATTCAATATTTCATAGCATTGATTTAGACTATTAAGGTAAATAACTTTAAAAGGCAAATTTTCCTGTAGTATTTCCTGTAGTATTTTAATTTTCCTGTAGTATTCCTGTCTCAATTTTAATCTATCAATCATTTACATCTGACTGTACATTAGCTCTGCTACAGATCACCTTACTCTTTATTGTATTTACATTTTTTCTTCTGTTCCATCGAAACTTACACATTTCTAAGAAGGAGGTCCTTCTTTGAAACGTACACCAATTCCTAACTAAATAAAATTATGAAGCTTTCAGGTTTACCTCTTGACAAGAGTCCTGCTCCCATTGGAAAAATCACACCAATCACTATACACCATTTGTGTTCAAGTTTAAAGCCAAAACGAATAAAGCCTAGGGGATATCAGTTCAAAGTCTGATCTGAATAATTCCTAACTATGTGATCTTTGATAAATTACTTAGCCTTTTGTGTATTGATACATAATAATCATACATATCTGGGGGACACATGCAATAATATATTTTGATATATAACATAATATATTTTTGATATATAATATAATATTTTGATACATGCATATAATGTGTAATGATTAAATCAGGGTGATTACAATATTCATTACTGCAAACATTTACTATTTCTTTGTATTAGTAACATTCCTAATCTTCTAGCAATTTTGAAATGTGCAATAAATTCTTGTTAATTATTGTCATGCTACTGTGGTATCGGTAAATATAATTTATTGTATATTATACAGTATCAAACACTAGAGCTTATTCCTTCTAATCTTATTTTTGCACCTGTTAACCAGCCTCTCTTCATCCCCCCACCCGCTTACCCTTTCCAGCTTCTGGTAACTATCAGTCTACTATCCTCTTTCACGAGAGCAATGATTTTAGCCTCCACATATGAGTATGGGCGTGCGATACTTGTCTTTCTGTGTCTGGTTTATTTCACTTAACATAATATCCTTCAGTTTTATCCATGTTGCTGCAAATAGATTTTGAGCCACAGTTTCTATATTTGTAAAATGACATCAGTAACTATTTCTTTGCATATTTTTTTGACAATTACAGAATATTTATTTAAAAACCCTGAAACCCAGTAATGGTCCCATTAATAATAGTTATTTTATAATCAGATACTTCTAACTTGTAATTAAAAGTCTCTAATGTCTTTCAAAACTGCTGAGTGTTTGTTTTATATGTCAGAAAATTTTCATGATTTATCCATTGTACTCCATGTCTATTCAAGCTTCCTCCAAGATTTATGTAATCAATTTGAGGCTTAAAGGCATAGTTAGAGACACACCTTTGTGAATTGCTTTGAAAAAAGTGTGGTGGGTGAAGCAACACAGCATGTCATATACTGTTTGGACAGTCTCATCAGTTTGCCTCTGCAAATTAAATTGAGTGGCAGCCCCTGGACACAGTATGCAGAAGTACTCTTGGAAATCCTTATAGATTTTCACGTATTTAAATCATGTATCTTAATTTCTTCATTATGGCTTTTTCCCATCTAATTAAAATATAAACTACTGTGATAGTTCTGTCTTTTCTCCTTTATTTAATTTAAAATAAACTTGATGTATTTCTCCATTGTTCTTATTTTTGGTTTAAGCCACAAAATATTGACCTTCACAATCATGTTAGCCCATTAGGGTCAGAGTATATTGAAAATCAATGGGGTTGTAATGCCAAAATATAAATACATAAATATATATGTAGATTGTTGTCTATTAATTGAGACACAACTAGTAAATAATAAGATTGAACTATTAAATTAATTAATAGGGACAATTCGGTGTCTGGACGTGTTTATCCAGCATGTAAATTTTGCTATGTGCTTAACAAGTGTAAGACACAGCAATAGGTACTTGATATATATAAAGTTTAATAAAGTTTTTTAACTTTTAGGAGCCTGTAACATGACAGAATAAATGGAGATCTCAATAAATAATAAAAAATAAATAAGAATAGAGAAAGATCAGTGTTATAAAGTGAAATGCATAAGAAAAACTCTCACATAAATCTGAGACAAACCACATGCAATAAATCAAGTCAAAAATCTGAAAGAAAATTACAGAAGAGGACATTTTTTTGAGACCCTTGATTACGCATTTAAGTTAGGTTTTATGCACTAGGTAATAAGAAAAATTCAAAAGGTTGAGCAAACAAGGATAAAATGGTCAAAACTGTACATTAAATCATTAGTCTTCTAAAACAATGAAGTTGAGTCTGATTTGAGAGAGGAGACAGGAGTAGAGATCAAACACAAGGGGATAATTAGAGGTTTGTCGGAATGAGAAGTAATTATGGACACTTGATGGTAGAGCAATGCAAATCAATAGAAAGAGATATATTTGAGAGATGATAAGAAGGTAAAATTGAGAAGTTTTGAAAAGTAACTTTGTACTAGCTATTAACAAAACCTTAATTTTATAATAAAAATTAATTATGAAAATATTAAATAGCGAAATTATACCCTTAAAAGGGCAAAGTGGTTGCAGACACTTACAGAAACTAAGCTAAGTGACTCTAGAGGAAGGAGTACATTCTTGTAAAGTGATTTTACGATTGCATTTACTTTCAGGAATTAACACACTACCTCTAGGTAGAAGATTCTTTGTAAATATTGTTTTAATTTTTAATTTTTATGGGTAGATAGTAGGTTTATATAATTTCAGAGTAAATAAGATATTTTGGTTCAGGTGTGCAATGCATAATAATCACATCATGAAAAACTATGTATTCATCGCCTTCAAGCTTATCCTTTTTGTTACAATCCAATTACACCTTTTTAGTTATTTGCAAATGTATAGTTAAATTATAATTGACTATAGTTACCCTGTTGTGCTATTAAATACCAGGTCTTATGCTTTCTAACTATTTTTTGTACCCACTAACCTTCCCCATCTCACCCCTGCCCCCTTCCCACTACCCTTCCTAGCCTCTGGTGACCATCCTTCAATTCTCTATCTCTATGAGCTCAATTGTGTCAAAATTTGGATGCACAAATAAATGAGAACATGCAATGTTTATATTTCTGTGTCTGGTTTATTTTACTTAACATAATGAGCTCCAGTTCCATCCATCTTGTTGCAAATGACCAAATCTTATTTTTTTAATGGCTGAATAGTACTTCATCCTGTACAAGTAGTACAATTTTATTGATCAATTCATCTGTTGATGGACACTTAGATTGCTTCCAAATCTTGGCTAATGTGAATAGTGATGGAACAAACATGGGAGTGCAGGTATATCTTCTCTATGTTGATTTCCATTATTTGAGGTATATACCCAGCAGCAGGATTGCTGGATCATTTATTAGCATATTTTTGTTCTTTGAGGAACCTCCAAACCATTCCCCATCGTGGTTGTACTAATTTTCCTTCCCACCCACAGAGTATGAGGGTTCTCTTTTCCCCATATCCTTGCCAGCATTTGTTATTGTCTGTCTTTGGGTATAAGACATTTTATCTGTGGTGAGATGATATTTCAGACAATTCTTATATACTCAAAAATGACCAACATCTATCTAGAATTTCCTAATTATTTTCCTGATATTCTAAATTTCACAAGCCTCAAATTTAGCTTTTCATTTCCCTGTAATCTGTTCTTATTTCTGTGCTCTCTAGCCCAGTTAATGGCTTCACTATAAATCTGCTTCCCACACACATAGACAATAATAATAATAATAATAATAATAATAATAATAAAACTTCTTGTAATGAGTGATGATTATTACAGTGTTCCCTTGGACTTTGTCTTCCCCCTTTTAAATAACTCTGAAGGGTCTGAAATTTACCATACTTTCAAGGTAACTGAAGTCATGTTTCATGCAAACCTTCGTGTCAACAGGAGACATTAGACTTCTGAGTTAGAGGGAAGAATTGCGTTTCTTATATCAAGGGAAGCAGCATGAGCCTCGTGTTCACATTTTTGATCCTTGCCTTTCCAACATAACAGGGGCCATATGGAGGGGCCCAGCTGAAAACTGCACACGCAGTGAGTTTGTATCACAGCTGAGAAACTCCAAACTTAGAAAATCCATTATCTTTATTATTATGGTCAGGAATCATATTTTCCCTCTTGCCTCTCAGTTTTCCAGAGCTGCTTGTTATACAAACACCCTGGACAAGATAGTTCAGAAAGCTGATACATACAGAAATGCTATGGAGAATCACCTCCCAATACTCATTACCTGTCACATCTGGCTTCCAATCTTACTCCCAAACCCTTGGGAGCCACCATTCTACTCTCTGTTTCTGTGAGTTGAACTCTTTTTAGATTCTACAGGTACGTGACATTATACAGTTTGCCTTTCTCTGTCTGGGTTATTTCGCTTAACCTAATGTCCTCCAGGTTCATCCATGTTGTCACAAATGGCAGGACATCATTTCTTGTCTATGACTAAATAAAATTCCATTGCATATATATCTATATTTACAAATACCTATGTCTAGATATACCTCCAATTACCTGTTGATGGACACTTAGGTTGTTCAGATATCTTTGCTAATGTGAATAATGCTGAAATAAACAGGAGGTACAGATATCTCTTTGATATATGAATTTTATTTTCTTTGGATATATGCCGAGAAATGAGATTGATCATATGTTCCTTTTCTTTTTTATGTTTTTTATTTTTTGAAGAAACTCCATACTGTTTTCTGAAGTTGGGAGAGGTGGTATATCACTGTGGTTTTGATTTGTATTTCTCTGATGGTTAGTGATGTTGAGTACTTTTTCATACACCTATTGGCCATTTGTATGTCTTTTTTGAAAAATGTTGATTTACGTGCTACATCCATTTTCAATTAGTTTATTTGTGGAGATTTTGCTATTGAGTTGTATGCATTTCTTGTATATTTTGGATATTAACTCCTTATCAGATATTTATGAATGCTCGGCACAACATTCTGTATCTTTTTTTTTCTCAGATAACATTGCAGTATAAACATTCTCTTCCATCTCAATTACATATTACTAGTAAATATATTTTTAAGAGTTGCATATTATTACTTTGTATTGAAATGACATACTTTAATCATTACCAGGTGTGGAATATCAAAGTTATTTCTGTGTTTTCCTCATTATAAATAATGTTGCAATTCCTTTGCCTATCTCTTTATATAGATTCCTAAAATAGAATTACAGGATGAAATAATGAGAGCACTTAGGATATTGATGTACATTTCAAAATTTCTTTCAAATTATCCTGAAGGGTTCTAATTTAAACTCCTACCAGCAGTGGATATGCAACCATCTTACCGCAACTCCATCAGTATTAAATATTTTAAAAATATTTGTAACTCAATAAGTGTAAAATGTCATACTGTTGTTTCTTATGTTATTCGCTTTACTGTTATTACATTTGTAGTTAAACTTTAGTATATTTATTGATAATATATCTATATTTGTAACTTTTTAAAACTGTCTTTACTGCCTCTGTATTACTATGCAGGTTATTTCCTCCTATTGATTTATAAACTTTATATATTAAAAATATTAGTTTTTGAGGCACATTGCTTTGCAATTTTATGTATTTACAACTACTTCTTTTACCTTTTGTGATATAAAGAAATAAATATATATTTAGAAACTAGTTCATTAGCCACCACTAAAGAGTCATCTGTGTTACTGCAAGTTTACATTTGTTTTATTCACTTGAAGTATACTCTTTTACATGAGTATGATTCCAAATATTTTTACTTGCATAATACCTTTTGTGGGAGGGAGCTATGAGTCCAGATAATTTTTCCAAGTTTCCCATATCATTTATTAAAAAAATTACCACTCCATTGTAATTATTATATGATTCTATGTGATTCTTCCTTTTTTAAAAAAATAATTTCCTACACATAGCTCCCACAAATTAATTTCATTTGTTTTTTGACTGTGTCTCACTCTGTCTCCCAGGCTGGAGTGCAGTGGCTCACTACAACCTCTGCCTCCCAGGTTCAAGGGATTCTCCTGCCTCAGCCTCCTGAGTAGCTAGGACTACACGCTGTGCCACCACACCCAGCTGATTGTTTTGTATTTTTAGTAGAGATCGGGTTTCACCATGTTAGTCAGGCTGGTCTCAAACTCCTGACCTCAAATGATCTGCCCCACCTTCTAAAGTGTTGGCATTACAGGAGTGACCCAACATGCCCAGCCACAAATTAATTTTTTATACACACCAGACACTATCTCAGAACTCTCTCATTAGATTGTTCATTCAGTCCTACACGTATTCAACAACATATGTTTTCTTTATAATATTTTATGCTGTTATTAAGACAAGTTTCCACTTATTGCAATCTTTTCAAAAATTTGTATAACATTTGTCCCTTAATTTTTAAAATAATCATTTTGGTGACAGCCTATATTTTCTCTTGTGAAGGAATATTAACCTAAAACACCACAGAATCCCCAGGTGCTATATTTTTATGCATGAAAATATAGTTCTTCCTCCAGAGACCATATTTAAATCAATAAGCCATCTGTGCCTGATATGAGAGGCCTGTTTAAAGATGCTATAATGAATCATGTCTGAGGCTGGAGCAGGGAATATGGAGCCATTTAAGAATTTTTTTATTGAATATGGGGTTAATGTACACAAAGAAGCCCCTCTTGTAATGATGTAATATGAAATTACAATGGAAGTTTCTAATATAATAAAATGCTGGACAAAAAAGACACAGTATATACGGTAAGATCTTTTAATAACTTCAATGTTTAATAGTCACCAGTAGAAGCTTTGAAGAGCTGACCTTTTTGGAGCTCTGGACATGATGGAATCTTCACAAACTGAGACATGTCAAGGTTTTGAGCTCCCCTTCCAAAGTTAAAAGCAGTTTAGCCTCAAGCTCAAAAGATGATAACCAGATTGAATGCCAATCACATTTTATTTTGACTTTTAGAAAAATTCTGCCAAGATGAACCATAAAAATAAACACAAATGGGATTATATGATAGTTTCTAGGAGGTGCCTTGGGCCAACTTTCAAGATCAATGAATGTGTTTTTACTCTAATGCTTAGAATGACTCCATTATATACCTTGGAGTAAATAGCTTATCAGATGTTATTCTTTTGGAAAATGCAATAAATGGAATTTTCTTCATCAAAACTAAGTGTCTATTATTAGAATCAAGTTAAAGTTATGGATTCTTCTACACAAAGTTATTATAAATCCTGAAATAGATTTTTTACTGAATTGTGTAGGTCACAGAGGACTTCTTTCTGGAAATATCATATATCTATTTCTCCACTGCAGCATAATATCTAGAAATAAACTTTTACGAACCAGAAGGAAATGATAGAGGCTGCACAGTCGGACAAAGGATAGTAAATTGCAGCAGTTTAGAATCACTCAAAGGAGAACCAAAAACAAATGTCACAATCCATTTTCATTTGACAAAAGATTTCTAAAATGCTTACAAGCTCAATGAAAAAGGCCAAACTTAGAGAAAAATAATTCTAGGGACATAGAATTAAAATCAACACTTATTCATACATGATTGTTAACACACATATATTACCACCACACTGTTTGCTACTAGTGCATGTTAGCATCAAAATCAAATACACTGTTCTACATATCACATATGTGAACTCAGTACAAAATAGAATTGGTATTCTTTACAGATTATTAAATCATTGACAAGAAGATATCAATGATACATTTATAAATCCATTCACTTATAATAGAGGAAATTACTAATATCATGCCTTATTGCAAACAACTGTGAAAATCTCAGGGTTTCACCAGAAATAAAATGTATTTGTTTGTTCACTGTTTAATAAACATGCATTTTGTACCACTATGCTCCCAGACGCTGTGCCAGTCCTACGGATGAAAACATCCATGAGAATTTGTCTTAAAAAAGACCTCACAGTCCAGGATAGACTGATGGTGAAGATTATACTACTGAGAGACAAGATTCTTTAATTTTCAAATGCATTAGGAATATTTATTTATTTGCAAAAGCGAAATTATTCTTGATAACCTCAAAATCGTAGTACTGAAAACTGAAAGCAACACCAAAGACCACTTGACATAGGAAAACACTGACAGATCACATAATGGGTTGGAGATATGTAACTAGTATGTGGTCCATCAGACTAGACTTGTATTCTTTTAACTATTCCTTCTGGAGGCTCCTAAGGTCCAGTCAGTGAGCATGTCCAGTTAATTCCAAACAGTATGTTTCGTCTCAGTCATGAAAATGAACCTTTCAGACATTTCGTGGTAAACCTTTTATCAACATTAAAATTTTGTTTGTACTAACATTCAAATTCTGTTGTTACTAATATTGAAAATATAGGCCAGCTGGGGTGGCTCACACCTATAATCCCAGCATTTCATGAGGCAGAGGCAGAAGGATCACTTGATCTCTGGAATTTGAGACCAGCCTGGGGAATATAGGGAGACCCTGTCTCTGTAAAAAAATTTAAAATTCGCCAGGCATGATTGTGCACACCTGTAGTCCCAGCTACTGGGGAAGCTGATGTGAGAGGGTCACTTGAGCCCAGGAGGCAGACGTTGCAGTAAGCTAAGATATCGATATTGTGTCATTTCACTCCAGCCTGGGCTACAGAGTGAGACCCTCTTTCATAAAACAAGAAAGTGTATGCTGTCATACTGTAATAAAAAATATTAAGCAAACCACCACTTAATGTAGAAGAGCGTAGTATTATAGAAGAGGATACAACTTTCTGTAAATAAAAATAATAAGAGGCAAATGTAGAGAAATAGTTTTCAGTCTCTTCGCCAACTTTATCTTATAAACTAGGTGGTAAAATGCTGAGTGGGACTTTTTATTCCATCACAGAATTTCTGCCAAGAACAAAAGCTTAGGGCAGAGGTCACAAGTTATCCGCATGCTCTAAAGAGAATGACAAGAAGTTGCCAGAAACTCCCACAGGCATTTACTACAGGCATATTTTCACAACCTTCAGGCAGACAAAAAGTAAAAAAGAAAGAAAGAAAAATCAATAAATTGGATATTTTCAAGTTTAAAAATTTTGGCTCTTCAAAAGATACCAAGATAGATTAGTGAGATGATCAATATGTTAATTAATTTCATTTAATCATTCCATTTTGTATATATAAATCAAAAACATCACATTGTACCCAATAAATGTATACAATGGTGATTTGTCAACTATAAATAATGTTAATAAAAATATATGAAAAACTCAACAATAAAACATAAAAAGGAAAGCCATAGCCTAGGAGAAAATATTCTCTCTAGTGTTGGTAGGAAGGTAAATTGTTGCAACCACTTTGGGAGCTCATTTTCTATAAATGTCATCATACAGTTACTACATGACCTAGCTATTCCACTTCTTCATATTTGTCCAAGGTAGTGAAAAGTGTGTATACACAAAGACTTGTAAATGAGTATCCATACCAATTTTATTCATAGGAGTCCCAAACAAAAAACAATTCAAATTCAAAATATGAATAGGTAAACTAAACACAGTCTATTCATACCAAAGGATACAATAGGATCAAACCAAACTAAACCAAAACAAACAAAGCAACAAAGCAAAAAGACTACTAGTGCACATAATAGCTCAGATGAATCTCAAAAAAAAATGTTATGGGTAAAAGAAATCAGACACAGTATTATTCTACTTACATAGAATTTTAGAATCCATGAAACGAATAAATAGTGAGTGAAAGCAAATCAGTGTGTGCTTGACATAGGGAGTAGGGGAGAGTGACCGAAAAAAAAAAAGGTAGAAAGAGTCTTTTGGGATAATGGAAATATTTCATATCTTGAAGAGATTACATAGTTTTATACATTTGTCAAAACTCATTGAAGTATAAATATGAAGTCCCTGCATTTTATTCTATGGAAATTATGCTTCAATATCATCTGATGGGGAAGAAAATATACTTGTAGGTAACAAACTATTAACACCTTGAAATGAATGAGTTTACAAAATACCTGAAGTTCCATGAGACTCTATGAGTGGAGGAGTTCATTATTTAACCCTAACAAACATAGATGATATTATCTTCTTGTTCTAGAATATCCTATTAGCCTGAGGGCTAGTTTTGTCTCTGAGAATGTGATTAACTTAATCACTAATAAAGAGGTTTTTAGAGAGGTAAGCTGACATATAATTGCTAATTTCTAAGTGTACTTTAACTGTTTGTCTACATAATATTTAAATGAAATAAAAACTATATAGGTCATCCTATGATTTTTTGTATGTACATGTAACTATATGACGCACAGCCTGACTGATAAACTATTAAATGGAACATTTTTGGAGTTTTTACCTAATATTGATATTTACTTTCTGATATACTCACAAATAAATTGCAGTGTGTTTTAGTCTCTTACTGTGAGCCAGTATTTCTAACAAGATGTAAAACTATAATACCACCTCCCATATGCCTCAAAACTATTGAAAATGTCATATATAGCAACAAAATAATAATAATAATAAACATTAGTTAGAGGGCTTGGTATGTGTCAGGCACCGTTCTAACATTTTATATATTTTCCCTCATTTAATCATCATAACAACCCTCTGAGAAAAGCATTACTATCATTTCCTAATTCAGTGAATGAGAAAACATATGCTTATCATGGTAATTAACTTTTTTCAAGGTATCTTTAGTAACAAAGAACTAATTTAATACAGTCCTTCGATTTCTTAAGTTTGAAGTATGTGCTATTTGGGATAATCCTCTGAGACAAGAAACTGATAACTGTTCTATAAAAGATTTTTAAAAAGATGTTTACACAATATTTACCTTGGCTACCTAATCAAGCAGCTTATCAGATATAAAAGTGGAATTCACCATATGGCACTTTAATGATCAGCCTCCTCAAATTTTACCCCTAGCTGCTTTTACCCCTTCGGAAACATGGAGTTGATTAGTTCTTTCCTTAGGACTCCTGGGAAACAGCGCTCACCTGAGGAGCCTTCCCAGCA
The DNA here is from genome assembly GCF_043159975.1 of Macaca nemestrina. Lineage (NCBI taxonomy): Eukaryota > Metazoa > Chordata > Mammalia > Primates > Cercopithecidae > Macaca > Macaca nemestrina. The sequence continues at coordinate 40,301,768 of NC_092128.1, forward strand.
GGGCAAAAGAGCTCGAGTTCAATCTTTCATTTCAACATTAACTCCGAGGAGTCTGCTTTCTACAGTTTTAGTACGACCCCAACCTAGGAATGAGAAAATAGGAATACATTATGCAAAATAAAAATATCTAAATAACAGGAAAAATTTGCAAATTTCAATGTGGCCTCCAACTCTTCAGTACATTTACTATGATACGGATAGCATCAAGGCAATATTGACAAATTCAATTACAAAATATTTAGCAACTTTTACTTTGGGATTTTATTGGAAGAAAAGATACCCAAGGAGTTACAGTTTTAAAAAAAAACTAAGAAGGCTATGCAAAACTGCTATAGATATATTTGGGTTTTATCCCTAATTTATTTGTTATTATTTTTCCTCTTGAAATCATCATTAGTTGTGTCCATATTTTAGAACGCAAATGAAATAGCGTAGGTTCAATCCATTTAAAAATACTATCCCCTATTCAGATTGAGCTTTGGAGCAACAACTATGTGCCAAACACATTTTAGGTGATTTTTCATATAGTTATAATCTACAGGGATTTTTTTTCTCTTTTAAGTATTGAAATCCCCAGTTTATCATCTGTTTCCAAAAGAATAGATAGTAGGCCTGCACTAAAATAATTGTTAAAGAAAGTTATTTGGAAAGCAGACAAGTAATACCAGAAAGAAACTTGTAGTATCAATTGATAAAAATATAGGTAAATATAATAAAATGGTTTTATTCTCTTGATTTCTTTAAAATATGTTTAGAAGTTGAGGGCAACAATTACAAAATTTCTGAAATTATTTTTAATGTATGCACTTGTAATATACGACAACTATAGCATAAGATTTAAAGAGGATTTATATAGTGGTAAGATTTCTACATCCAAATTGAGGTGCTAAAATCATGATTCTAAACAGACTGATTACAATAATATATATACTTTGTCATTCCTTGAGAAAACACTGAAAACATTCACTTAAATATAGTCAAAATTACTATAGCTAAATTAAAATGAGATAATAAAGCATGTACAAATAACCCAAAAGAAAGATGAAAAGATAGGTGGACTAGAAACAGAGACAACAGATAGAAAACAAATAAAATGTGTACCCAAATTCAAGCATATCAGTGATAATAAATGTAATTGGTTTCATCACACCAATTAAAAGATAGATATTTTAGGAATAATTAAAAATATGACCCAACTATGTCAGTTTTCAAGAAACTCATAAGAAGTAAAATTAAATGGAGAGGTTGAAAGAATAAAACAATGTAGAAAATCTATTTTATGTTACACAAAGAAAAAGAATCAGTAGCTATATAAATATACTAGAACTGTAAAATTGGAAATTGCAATAAATATACTGCCTACAATAGTTCTAACATCAAATAAATTCTTAGATATAAATTTAACAAAACATGTACAGGATGCCTATGCTGAAAACTATAAAATACTGACGAAAGAAAATTTTAAAGAGATCTAAATAAAATGAGAAGCATTCCACGTTCATTAATTGAAACACAAAATATGAATCATGTGACTTATCCATAAATCTATATTGCAAATCTTAGTCATAGATTGATCTATAGACTTCATGCAATACCAATCAAACTTTGAGCATATTTTCTGTGTATGTAAACAATTGGTTCTAAAATCTATTTCAGTAAAGGAACTACACAGGTAAAGTCAGATAAATTTGAAAAACAAAAGAACTAAAGTAGCTAACACATTTTGACAAAAATAAATTTTGTTTAAATAAGTAATACTACCAAATTCTAAGAATCACTCTAAAGCTATACTAATGCTGTGCGATATTGCTTAAAGGATATATATGTAGATCAAAGTAATAGAATACAGAGTTCAGAAATAAACCCACACACATATGGCTATTTGGTTTTTGATCAACACGTAAAAGAAATTCAAAAAATAAAGGCTGATCTTTTCAATCAATAGTGTTAGATCAACTGATCAGCTATAAGTTAAAACAAATGAATCTCAAACCAAACCTGCTACTTTTATTAGAATTAACTCAAAATGAATGATTACTCTAAATATAAAACAGAAAACTATAAAACATTTAGAGAAAAATGTAAGAGAAAACTTTCATGACAGGGGATTATATGAGGAGTTCTGAGACATGATAACATAACAGTAAAAATGTTAAAAATATGAATTAATTGGACTTCGGCAAACTTAAAACTATTTCCTTAAAAATATCCTGTAAAGAGATAACATAAACTTTACACTGGGAGAAGATATTTGACAAGAACGTCTCCCCAGTGTATATACAGAATGTTCAAAATGTAATAATAAAAAGCCGAATTAATAACTGTACGAATGTCTTGAACAAAAACTTCACCTAAGAAAATACAAGGCAAGTAAATAGCAGATAAAAAGATATTTAACATCATTAGCCATTAAGAAAACACAAATTAAAGCCATAATAAGATATCACTACTCATCTATTAGAATGGCTGCAATTTAAAAATATAAACAATATCTAGCACTGGGGAGGATGCAGAGCAACTGGATTGCTCGTCTGTTGTTGATAGGAACATAAAATGTTATAGACACTCTGGAAAATGATTTGGAATTCTTTCATAAGTCAGTTCTTATCATATGGCCCAGTGATCTATCTCTTAGATATTTATCCTGGAGAAATCTTTAGACAAAAATCTAAAAAAAAAAAAAAAAAAAAAAAAGTTCAAAGAAGCTTTATTTGTAGTGGTTCAAAACTGGGAAGAACTCAAATGTCCTTCTGCAGGTAAAGAGATAAACACTAGTACAACCATACAGTGGGATGCTACTCAGAAATAGAAAGAAATGAAATATTAATACAACAGCCTGATACATTTCAAAAGCATGTGCTAAATGATAAAAGCCAATCTCAAATATTACGTGTCATATTATTATATAATATTCCTGAAATGGAAAATATAAAGACAAAGAACAAATCCACCTTTGCCAAAGATTTGTGCTGATGGGAGGTTGGAAGAGGGGGTGCAAGTATAAAGGGGTACAATGTGGAAGTTTCTTTGGGCTGATATAACAGTTCTGCATCCTGATAATGCATGGTTACATGGTTACATGTTTTAAAATTCATAGAAATGCGTGCCAAAATTTTTTAAAGTTATTTTTACAATATGAAAATGTTAAAACAAAATTAGAAAAATGAAATAGGGAATTGCTGAGTAAAGATGACCCAAGAAAAATAGAAGTCTTGAACAAGCTGATTCTTGTTCAACATTGCAAAGAACTCAGCAATATCTGTTATGGGGCCGGTCACACCGTAGTCATTTTAAGTTTGAATTGCAAAGATGTATGACCAAGAGTAAACTTGAAATGATCTCCAAGTGCAATAGCTGAAAACTCAAAAGCACAGGCAAATAATTTGACATTTCAACCAATTAAATATAAATTATGTTAAAATCTTTATTAAAATGGCATAATTAATATATTTTTCTGAAACTAGACAAAAATAAATTTTAGAAAACAAACATAAAATGGTTTTTGATTTAAGATATCTTTATACTTATATGAACATCACTAGCCTATAAAGGAAAACTGAAGCATGCACAATCATAATTAAACACATCCTATTTTAAAAATATTTTGCTAACTTTCATATACATAAAGACCATAGTTGTACATATATCTTATTTGGTCTTTATGAAGGTATATTTGTCAAGTTGAGAATGCATAGCACCATGTGAGTCAACCTTCGCTGCAGTATGCAATTTCACAAACAACTCTCAAATTTCAGTGACTTTATAACAAAAAGATTTATTTTTACTCACATTACAAATTACAGCTGCAAGCCGGATCTAGCTCTATAGCTCTGCTCTAGGCTGAGAATGAACTGTGAGTCTGTTGCTATGTGTTCTCATTGTTAAGAGTAGTTGTACATGTGAGAATAAGTTTTTTTCTGATAAAAATCTAGAATGCAGTGAAATTTTATTTCATTTTAGTCAGCCATAGAAATCTCATAATTGGGAATTATACATGTTTTGGGAAATATCTTAAATATCTCTCTGGGGTAAGCGATCAGAATAAAATAGCAAAACACCGAAGCCCCTTGCCAATGTACCAGAGAAGAAAGCTAAATTGTTCTCAGGTTTTCAGTTGTCATTGTTTTGTTTTGTTTTGTTTTGTTTTGTTTTGAATTAGGGGACGTGGGAGGGGAATAAAAGGAGAAAAGGAGGGAAATGGATAGAGGAGTCATTGAGATAATATAAGACTGAGTACTGTTATAATAAAGTTGGCACTAAAAATATTCCAAAATTAGAGGAATTTAACAGTTACCAGGTTGATGATATATTGTTCCACAATAAATACTCTGCAGTCTTCTTAATTCCTCAGTAAAATCTTCTAAACTCAAATGCCTCATGGAGAGAGTATTTTGGTGAGGAAGGTGGTGAGTTTCACCTTATAGTCAAACTGGCTTGAAAGAGAAACAGCAGCCACAGGATGGAAGACCTCCCTTATTATGAACAAACTTGCTGGGACATGTGTTTGATACCAGAAGTGACTATGGAAAATAGAAGTTCTTTCGGAATTCTCCAAAATCTAGGGAATGATTTTGAAATTCCATTGGCCAAAAAAATGGGGAATGAAAGTGGCATCACCAGGCAATCTTAAAAAGTCACAAATGGCAGGCAGGGACACTCCAGTTCCATTAGAGAAATAATTGACCACGTTTTCTCTAATGTGATCACAGCCATTAAAATAATTGCTCACTTGTAGCAAACATGTGGTCCATTAGTTTTTATGTTTTAAATCCCATTCTTGGTTCTACCTTAAAATGCTATCATAGGTTATCATTTTGCTTATGTTCCACTCTTTATTATTACTTCCTTTTTATACCTTAGTCTTGTGCTAACCCTCCTAAAATTGTGCTTGGAATATGATGAGGAAGGGAGGGAAGAAGGAAAGAAGAGAGGAAGAAACTAGCAGTTTTCCAAAAATGTTGGCCTTACTGGATATGAATTTTTTCTGTGATTTTACTTGCTCTTCATCAGGTTACCATCAACAGTTCTCTACCATCTCCATACCCCTTTTAACATGCATATATAAAATATAATTCTTATGATAAATGAATTCACATACATCTATTCATAAGAATGATGTAACGAATCTGCCATATAAGTGGGATCAATTTTCTCTGTTCTCTCGACACTCCACTACCCTTCTGGCAAACAAGAGCATACATTGACGTGATCACTTTCAGGATTTAAAGTTCACTTTTTAGTCAGAAAACCAAAAATTCTATCAACTAGAGTGGGAATAAATTAACTACTTTGTAATTAGAGTAACAAACTAATCAAGGAAAATCATTATTCTTACATTGTTCAGAGAAGTGCTGGGTAAAAGTTACTATTACTGTTTTCTGCCTTGTCCTTTTGAACATCTCTTCAACTTTTTGGTAGCCTAGATACTGTTTATCTTTCTGGTGTTCTTCTCACCTCAGAATAACTAGGTGCCCAGTGACCCCAAATGTTTAGTCTTCCCTAGCCAGTCCTGGTGCTTCATTGTAGACCTTATCTCTACTGGACTTCCCCTGCTCTCACCCTCCTCACTGACAACACCTGTTCATCTCACATTTTAAGGAACTAATTTCATTCTGTTATAAAATACAGAAGAAAATTAGAAACTTGTATAGCTTTAAAAGGGAATGAGGTATATGAGACATACTAGTAATGTTGTCCCCCATACCCAATTCTTTTTTTTCTTTTCTCTTCTCTTCTCTTCTCTTCTTTTCTTTTCTTATCTTTTCTTTCGATGGAGTCTCACTCTGTCACCCAGGCTGGAGTAATTTTTGTATTTTTAGTAGAGACGGGGTTTTGCCATGTTGGCCAGGCTGGTCTCGAACTCCTGACCTTAGGTGATCTGATCGCCTTGGCCTCCCAGAGTGCTGGAATTACAGATGTGAGCTACCATGCCCAGCTCCATACTCAATACTTTTCTAATTTAAATTTGGTTCCAGTAGAAACAAAGCATAAACTAGATAATGACATAGAAGGCTTTTACTCTTCCACCCCTACCCCCAGCCAAAAAAAAAAAAAAAAAAGTGACTTATTGAGGAAACTGCAATCATTGTCTCTTTGCTTTGCATCAGAAATTTACACCAAGAACTACAAAGGGAGCCCACAGGTGGCGTAGGCCCAGGTGTTGAAAGGATAATAAGGTACTACAAGCAATAATACCCTTGTAGAGCTTTGCAGAAGTGAAGAAAGCAAAGCAAGGTGGTTAAATAAGAGAAAGGAATAGACATAGAGAGATCATTGTAGATGTATGGTGAGCCTAGAAGCCTGGTGGCTCTCTAGTTCCCAGTTATTAGAAACCCAAACAACATCTCTTACCCTTGAGTTCTATTTCCATCAATCTAATAGAAGTTCTAATAGAAGCCGTTGAAGAATGATCTAGAGTAAAACTTCCTTTTCTGTGCAATTAAAATAACTTTGACTGGAAAATGATAATAAATGATCCCTGGCTTCCATTAGCATCTGCTCCATTTTGCTTTTGTAATATCCAGGTCTACATTAGTACTTGCCACCTTGTAATTATTAGTTGGCATTCTCAGTTCCCCACCAGACAGTTTAGAGCACTGAGAGGGCAACATCTGTCATGTTGGTGTTAGTACCAATGCTAACATTTTACCTATAGCTAAAAATAATTATTTAATTGATTAATGGAAAATGATTCCATTTAAAAAACAGAACCCACTTCTCTCTATCCTCTTATTCCACCAACTTGAGGAAAAAAGAGCAGAATCATAACAATACAATGTCACTCACATCAATGGAGAAAGGAGAGAAAATGAGATTGCAGTAAAAGCCAAAAGAAGGAAAAGAATTTTAACTTCCCTTATGGCTTGAGAGAATGTTTAAAGGGGTGCAGGTGGGCAAAGAAGACACCAGGAGAGAAGCTTTCATTTGTTATCTGCCTAATAGCACTGATATTTAATACTGAAACCAAATGATTTATTTTCTAATAAAATAAATCCAGGCATTAGCTGGATTTAGACACACCCCTCTCTTCACCTGCAGGCCGTGGTATTTCCAGACCCTCAATTCCACTCTTCTCATTCTGGTGCAAAGCATAGTAGAAGAACGAGAATCTTCAAAGGGAGCAGGTCTTGCAATTACGGCACTAGAAGTGTGTCTCTTTTTTTGTATAAATAGAAATTATCCAGTGCTATCAGTAATTCGAGGGTGAAAGAGGTTGTAATCTATGTCTCTTGACCCTCTCAGGATCCAGGACACCAAGCTTTGGCAACTGGGTTGGGTGGCAGACTGGAGAGGGGGGAGTATAGTCCTCAGAGTTGTCACGGGAGATATAGAAACACCTTGAAATCTGAAGGCACTTTGACTGCCAAGAAAATTCCCTTTACTCAGTAGAATTTCTATCATCTTTAGCAAAGTTTCTCTGAAGTGATTTTTTTTCTCAGTAATGTAACATCTGCATTATTCTCTTCTGACATCCTACGAAGGTCTCCATAAATATGCATTTTCCATTGAATTTATGATACAACCACACTGAGTGCATCCTTGACATCATGTCACTTCCTTAGTCATGCATTGACATTATAATGTTATTTACTACAGAGTAGCATTGACAGCATCTTGGGAACACTGTGACAGCATTTTAGCTGCCACGAAAGTGAATATTGGAAGGGCATTTGAACAAAAATCATTTGGATGAAAAAAAAAAAGGAAATAGAACCTAGAGACAGTGATCACAGTTTCCTAAAACAATTTTACAACCTAGATACTTGCTAGAAATCTATTCTAGTTCAGTGATAGATGAGAGACTAAATGTTGCTCCTTTTAAAAATACAGAAATAAATTCTGTTTGAACCAGGAGAGTAGAAAAAAATCCGGAAATTATCACTCTAGTTTTTGAATGCATGGCATTTTCATTATCCACATTTTCAGTTTTTTTGTCAAATGATTTTATCAGTAAATTGACAATCCACATTAAAATAGACATTTTACAAGTATAAATTAAGGTACACATTTTAGCAGGAAAAGTATAGACTATCTCTAAAGTAAAGAAGGTCTGTTTTTTCCTTAACTTTTAGAGTAGGCCAAGAATCTGTTTAAACCCAGTTATTCATGACATTGGCTATCACTACTATCTTCTATTTTGTTTGTTTGTTTGTTTGTTTGTTTGTTTGTTTGTTTTGACAGATTTCCCTCTGTCGCCACTCTGGAGTGCAGTGGCGCAATCTCCACTCACTGCAAGCTCCACCTCCCAGGTTCAAGTGATTTTCCTGCCTCAGCCTCCCAAGTAGCTGGGGCAACAGGTGTGCGCCACCACACCCAGCTAATTTTTGTATTTTTAGTAGAGACGGGGTTTCATCATGTTGACCAGAATGGTCTCAATCTCTTGACCTCATGATCCACCCACCTCAACCTCCCCAAGTGCTGGGATTACACACTATTATCTTCTACACTTATTTATAATTGCTCTTGTAGAGTTTAATAGACATCTGCAGGTAGTATTGGCAGAAAAGTGGAAGAAGAAAAAGTGAAATGATACAACTAATATTTATGTAGTGCCAATTCTGTGCCAAATGCTGCTTACCAAACATTTTACGTGCATAACTTCATCTAGTTATGATGAGAATCCTTTGGTATATGTACAGTTATTACTCACACTCTGCTTGGAAGAAATTGGCTTCAAGAGATGAACCACTTTCCTGCAAGCGCAGAACTAGAAATGGAGTTGGGAGTTGAACATGTGTGACTCCATGTTACAGCGCCTCTTGAAAAAATAAAGGGGGAAAATAGGGTCAGAAGTTTCCACATAGTGGTAATGTTTGAGCACACCTACAAATGATCCACCTCATGAAGAAGGCAACTCCATTCCCCATTCCTGCAGAGAGGTTGGTGGAAGGCAGGTGTCTGACCTATAGCAATGTTTCATGGAGTCAGGATGGAATTACCAGATAATGTCTGAAAGGGACTGAAGAGAGGCTTCATTTCAAGAGTATGAACGGGTTCCTCTAGTGGCATCGTTCAACCCTACTAAGTCTTTTGAGTTTTAGGCTGTTGCTACTGCTACTCTAGCAAATAATTTTGATGAATAATTTACATTTAGAGCTAAGCATAATGGAGTATCTATTAACAGTTTAGGTTTTCATTATCATGTGTTCAGAGACGTTTAAGACATTTTCATAGTCTATTTTATTTTAGTTGTAGCTTTTTATGGTTTAGTTAAAATTTAACTTCTTGTTTTGATTATCTTAAACACACTTTATGCCAAATTTTATTAATTTCCTTCAATTGTGTTATCACAGTGACAGGCACAAATTTATTAGCCCTCGAATACTGTGCTTCAAAACAGATTATTAGAGCAAGGGAGGATGCAATGCCTCTCAGAAGCCTTGTGGGTAGACTGAGAACCAGGGAAATATGGACATCTGGGCAGAAGTCCCTCTAGATAAATACCAGAGATAACAGTAGCTGTCAGCTAATCTATGCAAATTTATTTAAAGGTCAGTAAGTGTGTTATATTTTAGTAAAATTGTCATGGTTTGCTGATGATGTAATCTTACATATAGAAAACCCTAAAGATGTCACCAAAAAACTATCAAAACTAATAAACAAATACAGTAAATTTCCAGCATGCAACACCAACATGTAAAAATCAGTAACAGGTTTATATACTAACAACAAACTATTCCCCACAAAATTAAAAAAAAAAAATCCAATTATGATAGGAATATAAAAAATTAAATTATTAGGAATAAACGTAACTAAGGAGGTGAAGAATCCATATACTGAAAATTAGAAATCTTCAATGAAAGAAATTCAAGAAGACATAAATAAGCATAAAGATATCTTGTGTTTATAATTTGGAATAATTGATATTGTTTAAACATCCATACTGTCCAAAATGATCAACAAATCAGTGTAATCTTTAACAAAATTCCAATATCATTTATCACAGAAATAGATAAAAGTGACCCTAAAATTTATATGAAACCACAAACACCATGAACAGCCAAGGCAATATTTAGCAAACAGAACAAAGCTGGAGCTATCACATTACCTTGGCTTCAAATTATATTATAGTCAGTAAAACACTATGGTTCCAAATTCTTTTTTTTTTTTTTTTTTTTTTTTTTTTTTTTTGAGACGGAGTCTCTCTCTGTGGCCCAGGCTGGAGTGCAGTGGCGCGATCTCGGCTCACTGCAAGCTCCGCCTCCCGGGTTCACGCCATTCTCCTGCCTCAGCCTCCGGAGTAGCTGGGACTACAGGCGCCCGCCACCACGCCTGGCTAGTTTTTTGTATTTTACGGGGTTTCACCGTGTTAGCCAGGATAGTCTCGATTTCCTGACCTCGTGATCCGCCCGTCTCAGCCTCCCAAAGTGCTGGGATTACAGGCTTGAGCCACCGTGCCCGGCCCAAATTCTTTACTTACCATTAGTCAATATTGTTATCAGGATCTTCGGTGCACAGTGAAATCTTATCAAATAGCGTTCAAATGCGGTTCAGGATATCAATTTTTTTTTGTTAAAACGCATTGTGTAGAGAGCATCACTGAGTAATGTAGGAACCTTTTAAATCTAACTTCCACTTTATCAGGACAACAGATAGATAATTAAATTTACTTCTTATTCTTTTATTTGGCCCTATGATGTGAATTAACTTATCCAACCACTGAAACCATGGCATACACTCAATGATGTGTTGAGGCAGTTTTTTGAGAGAATATTTCCACATATACAAAATCATACTCTCAGTTTTGAAATCAAATTGCCTTAAAACTTTTACTCCTTGATAGCCACTCTCCAAAAAATCATTTAACAAAATTCCTTTTTCAATTATGCACTTAGGAAGTGGAATAAAATGTATGTTTCCTGAGGACTTTTAACTAAATGGATTTGTCTGGTAATGTTCAAATAATTCCTAGACATAGGAACTAGATGTTTTTCAGCATAATCAAACTGCTAGCTTGTCTGCAGTTTAAAAAATGTTTAGCTTAAATAATTATCTTGAAGCTGACTACTACTTGAATCTCTGAATCCATTATTAAGAATTATTCCTGGAGATTTTGCCTTTTATTTTATGTATAATGTAGGAAGCATATGATTTTGTTTTGTTTTGATCATAGATTGTGCCTCTGACAAGTTATTATCTATATTGGTAGACCAGACCAAAACATGAACACACACCACGTTTCTAGCAATGCCCTACACTCTAATAATTTTCTGCTTCATTAGTTTTTTCTAAAAGATCAAAGTAATACATGTACATGGGTGTATTAAAGTTATTAAAGGGTTTTTAAAGAGTAAAATTATATAGGAATGTTTATAATGAAGAACAATTAATTCCTACCTCAATCTTTTCTTTTCACCCCCCGACTAATCCCTTTTATTCTTTTCTCACCGTCGACTTCTTTCAATCTTTGTTTTTTGTTGTTGTTGTTGTTGTTCATTTGTTTACTAACTCCACATCTCTAAATAATATTGTTACCAATATACGATGGTCTGTCAACTTTAGATATTGCTTAGTGACTTTCTGATATAGTAGATAAGATTATATATCATACCACTCACATACTCCCTCTGAAAATATTACTTTACCACTAATCTAACTTTACAACTCTAAAATTTCCAATAATATATTCAAGCCCCCATTTCCTTTGCTATTAAATACAGTATGAAGACATGAGAAGATAAAAGTTTATCACATTTTTGTTAACTCTTCTCAAATCAGTGGATCCATCGATTTGAAATTTCAAAACCAATATAATATTTAAATTATCATGGTTCATTTTTAAAATATTATTCTCTGCAAAGGGAAGTTGTATGTTGGAATTACATTTCCTACTCTTAAGTTCTATGTTAGTCGTGTACTCCAGAAAGGAAATGTTCATAATACGATGTTTAAATTGACTCCATTTTGTTCTCTACCAAGTGGTTTTATTATATTTTGGATTTATGAAATTGTTCATCATATTATATGCTCTATTGAATTCTTTTTATGTCACATATCTCTATTCTCCTAGTGAATCTGAGCTGTCCTGGGACTTCTAAATCCTCTCAATGTTTTCTTGACCCCTGTAGTCCTCTTTTTTGATTTATAATTTTTCTTCACTGAAGTGCAAGTAGCTTTCAGTTTTATGTGGCATCAGTAATTATGTGTTTGAAAATTGATTTGTTCGTCCTTCACACTTGTTTGTATTTTGTCTAGGTTTAGAATTCTAAATTAAACATCATTATTTCCCTCTACACTCTCAAAATCCGATTCGGTTGTTTTCAGCACCTATTGTTGCTGGTGGAAGATCTAATCCTCCTGTCACTTAGTTCTCTAGAGGTGGCCTATTTCTGGTTTTTGAAAGTCATTGGGAACTTACATTTATGTTTGGCGTTCTGAGATTTCACAAACTATGACCCTTTATTTGGATCTTTATTTTTTTTAATTGATTCATTGTTCTGTAAGTAGTAGTGTGATCAATTTGGAAACACTCTTCAGGGTTGCTAAACTAACTTCTTTTTTTTTTTTTTTTTTTTTTTTTTTTTGAGACGGAGTCTCACGCTGTTGCCCAGGCTGGAGTGCAGTGGCGCGATCTCGGCTCACTGCAAGCTCCGCCTCCCAGGTTCCCGCCATTCTCCTGCCTCAGCCTCCTGAGTAGCTGGGACTACAGGCGCCCGCCACCGCGCCCGGCTAATTTTTTTTTTTGTATTTTTAGTAGAGACGGGGTTTCACTGTGGTCTCGATCTCCTGACCTTGTGATCCGCCCGCCTCGGCCTCCCAAAGTGCTGGGATTACAGACTTGAGCCACCGCGCCCGGCCTACTAACTTCTATTATTACCTTGATAAATGTTTATTTTAGAAAAACATGAATATTAGTGAGAATGAAAATATTTGCAGAAATATTAGACTAGAGGTCAAAAACACAGTTAAAATAATATTCAAGCAATAGGAGTACTAGAAAGAGAGAACACATAAAACAAAATTATTAAGTTAGTAATATAAATTATCAGAAGGAAGTTATCAAGGTAATAATAGAAGATAGTTTAGGAATTCTGAAGAGGAAAGGTCTTCAAATTGATGACACTACTACTTACAGAACAATGAATCAATTAAAAAATAATAATAATAAAATTAAATTAAAAGATTCAAATGCAGGGTCATATTCTCTTGAATAATACATTCTACTTCTTTAGAGAAAGCCTCCCCCAACCAACCCTATGTGGCAATTTGGCAGGCAGGATAAGGAAAAGTATCAAGCCTTTTTTTTCATATGGACTTTATATATTTCCTTGTCTGTAGCATCTCTTTCTCTTCCTTCCTACACAGTGTCAACTTTCCAAAATTCAGAGCCTCTCTGAAAGTCTTACTCTCTATTGCAGATCAGCTCCCTTCTAATTCACGTGCACCAGAAACACATGATAGGTTGTGGCTTTGTCAGCTCTCATCTCTTTTTCAATCCACTCTTATCTCCCAGAAATGTGTTTAAATCTTTTGTCTGTTGATTATTAAATTCAAGTTATTTTATTTGTTAAGAGTTTTGTCTTTAAAATATATATATATATTTCATCATGTTTATGGTTTATCATGAAAGAAAATAATTTGTATATATATATGTATCTAGTCTGCCATCTTGAATGAAACATTTTAAAATCATTTCTAATATAATCAAGAATTTATACTTTTAAGTATTAATTCTAATTATATCTTGTAGCAATCTTGTGCAGATTGTAGAATTTACTAAACATCTTCATATATTGTACCACAATTAGATGTACCAAAGTATATATACATAATTTAAAGGACTTTACAATATAAAGTTGGCATAAATATTCCTCAGATTAGTGCTATAGTGTGAGTATTTTGGGACATTTTTCTTTTCATATAAGCCTACATATGTTGGCAGAAGTGTAGAACGAGTGGAGCAATAGACTTGGAGTCTTGTTAAGTAATTATCTGGCTACGAAATGTTAAATTATATCTTGAAATTCATCTATTTAGTAGTTGAACACATTAAACATTAAGGACATTTTAGGTTCTAAATTTCAATATGCAATGGTACATTTCTTCACTGAGTTTTACAGGTCCTTAAAAAATAATTAAGCTTCACTTGCAAAAGCTTTAATTTTTCATCAACTAAATGAAATTAAAACAAAATGTAATTTTTTTTTCAGCATTATGGAGCTTCTTCTAAACTGGTAATAGTAATTGTAATGCTTTTCATTTTCATATCCTTTACAAAAAAAGTATGTAATTAACAAGCTGATCAAGGTTACAGAGAAAGCCTAGGAGATTCATTACCTCTCTGAGCCAGGCTGGGGCACATGTTCTGAACCTTGTTAGACTTTGCCAGTCTTGCCATTATTAATTAGACCAGGGAACAGCAACTGACCTAAGGAAAGACAACAGGTAGGCTGGCCAGCACTGACACTCTGACCAAATATATTTAGGTAATTAGATAACCCATAAAGATTTTCTCTTTTGATAGCTCCAAGAGAGAAAATTGAAAAGTTGGTATAAGGAGTATAGGCTTAAATTATGCATATGAAGGCTCATGAAGTAACAGTGTGTTATACTGAGCCATGAGTGAAGTTTATATTGAGAGTGAATAGAAGCAGGTAATTAAGGCAAATGAAGCAGCTACATGAAATGTGTTACAGGTAACAATTATAAAATACCTACAAAATACATTTTAGAAAATCAGCTACCTACAGGCATTTAAAAGTGGCCAAAGCAAGACATAAAACAAATTAGATTTTATTTTTGAAACACCCCATTTGCAAAGTAAAGAGTTGTGAATTTGTGGCTTTCTTGCTTGGGCTGATTTTTCAACCCACATGCATGACTACAACAGTTGTAAAACCACAGAATTTTCAATTTAAGGTGACAGAGGAGAGAATTTGAGACCAGAAAAATAACTGAAAACTTAATGAGAAATATTTAAAGCAAAAAAGCAACAGGAATGAGACAAAAATATGAGTAAAAATACTGCCCAAATTCCCACATTAATAACTAAAATATAGTAGAGGTAGCACCAGCGGTTCCATGAAAAAGAAGACATGTCCAGAGTGGAAATTAATCCTGAAAGACACTGACAAAAGATGAGGTTTCTGAGTTTCCTATATCTGTTTTTAAACTGTATGCACTTCCCTACCCATTCTCATATCAAGCAGCAGAACATTAAAACATTATTGGCTTCAGGTGTCAGAAGACTGAAACGTTCACGGCTTGCAGAACAACTGGTAATTTGAATAAGTATCCAAAGCACGGAATAGATAGGTAATCCTTCCAAAATCTAATCATAAAACCTGCCCAAATTATTGGGTAATTATCAAACCAAATAGTCACAGCAACGATCCTTAGGGCCAGGATAAAACAGCAATAGATGGAATCTATCTGTGCTAAGCAAAAGTAGCTGCTGTACCTGGGACAGAAGATATTCAAGTGCAAGCAAGTTAACTGACTATAGATTGAACAACAACAACAAAAAGTCATCAAAATCATATAACAAAATCCAGGGTTGACGCAATGTATTATCTAAAATGTCATGTTTTCAAACAAAAATTACTATGGATGAAAGATGTGAAAGTAGGACCCATACTCAGAAAAATATATCAAGTAAGAGAAACTGATGATGAGCAGCTGAATTTAACGTACTATGACTTCAAAACAACTACTGTAAATAATTTTCAAGAATATTAAAAGTTGTTTTCAAACAACTAAAAACAAAACAATCGTACTTTGAATAGATAAGATATATTAATAGATGATTTGTAATGATACAAAATGGGAATTCTAGAATTAAAAACTAATACTCAAATTAAAAATTCAGTAGGTGCCATAAACAGCATACTAGAAATGGCAGATAAAAAAATTAATAAATGAAAATATTATTATAGGTTATCCAATCTGAAATACACAGAAAAAGAAGATTTTTAAAAAATTAACAGTTACATATATGTAGAAAAATATCAAGAAGTTTAACATACATGTAAATTTAGTCATAGAACAAAGAGAATGAAAATGAGTAGCAAAATATATTTGAAGTAACTATCAAACACTTTCATAATTCGATAAACAATGCTAACTTACAGGTCCAACAAACAAAAAGAAGTAAAAATGCGAAAGAAAATTCTATAGTCTGAAGCAAAATGTCATCAGATATTACCTTGAATATGTTGGAAGAAATGAAGAGCACCATATGTGAGTAAATTAAAAGTATACATATATTTTTTTACTTCTCTAAATATCTTAAGAGAATATATGTTCATTTAAGGTAAGCCTTATCATAATTTATGTAATAATATATAATAGGTAATAATATATAATAATTTTTTTTATAATGTGTAATGACACAATATACATGTCAATAATAGCTCTAGGTATAGTGAGTAAATGAAAATATATTTTTGTGAGGTTCCTATACTGTACCTGGATTAGCACAATATTAACTTGAACTAGATTGTAATAAATTAAAGATGAATGCAGTAATATCCAAGGCAACCACTAAAAATAATACAATGGGATATAGCTAAAAAATTAATATATGTTTTTTAAAAATACTAAAATTTCCTCATTCATTGAGATTTTATCATGAGATTTGTCCTGAGATTGCAACAATTAAGTCCCATCTTTAGGCTCCACTTCTGATTTTAGTTCTCTTGATATTTCCAATATATCTGCAGTTGCATCCTTCACCAAAGTCTTGAACACCTCAAAATCATTCACGGGAGTTGAAATCAACTTCTTCCAGACTCCTGTTAATGTTAATATACTATTTTAATTTTTTTTACCTTACTTTTACATTTTTTAATTTTTTATTGTTGTGGGTACATAGTAAGTATATATATTTTTGAGGTATATAGTATATTTTGATACATACATATAATGTCTAAAAATTATATCAGGGTAAATGGGGTATCCATCACCTGAAGCATTTATCCTTTGTGTTGCAAACTATCGAATTATATTGCATTAGTTGTTTTTAAATGTAAAGTTAAATTATTATTAACTACAGTCACCATGTTATGCTATAAAATACTAGATCTTATTCAATCTAACTGTATTTGTGTATCCACTTACCATCCCCATTTCCCTGCCACTACCCCCACTATCGTTCCCGGCCTCTTGTTACCATCATTATACTTTCTATCTCCATAAGTTCAATTGTTTTAATTTTTAGTGCACACAAATAAGTGAGAATATGTAAAATTTGTCTTTCTGTGCCTGGCTTTTTTCATTTAAAATAATGACTCTCAGTTCCATCCATGTTGTTGCAAATGACAGGATCTCATTCTTTTTATGGCTGAATAATAATTCATTGTGTATTAGTACCATACTTTCTTTATTCATCTAATGATAAGACACTTGGGTTGCTTCCAAATATTCGCCATTGTGAATAGTGCTGGAATAAACATGAAAGTGCCGTATCTCTTTGATGTACTCATTTCCTTTATTTTAGGTATATACTTAGCATTGGAATTGCTGGATCATATGGTTGGTCTATTTTTGGTTTTTGAGGGACTTCCAAACTGTTCTCCATAGTGACTGTACTAATTTCCATTCCCACCAACAGTATACAGGGGTCCCCTTTTCTCCACATCCTCACCAACATTTGTTATTGCCTGTCTTTTGGATAATAGCTACTTTATCTGGGAGAGGAGATATCTCATCGTAGATTTGATGTGCATTTCTCTTATGATCAATGATGTTGAGCACCTTTTCATATACCTATTTGCCATTTGTATGTCTTCTTTTGAGAAATGTCTATTCAGATGTTTTGCCTATTTTTAATTGGATTATTAGATTTTTTCCTACAGAGGTGTGTGAGCTTCTTATATATTCTAGATACTAATCCTTTGTCAGATGGGTAGTTTGCGAATATTAAATGATTTCTCTTATTCTGTGGGTTGTTGCTTCACTTCTTTGATTTTATCCTCTACTGTGCAGAAGCTTTTTAACTGGATGTGACTCCATTTGTCCATTTTTGCTTTGATTGCTTGTGCTTGTGGAGTATTAATCAAGAAATCTTTCCCTCATCCAATTTCCTAAGAGATTATCCAATTTGTGTGTGTGTGTGTGTGTGTGTGTGTGTGTGTGTGTGTATATATATACTTGTGTATGTTTGTGTGTGGTAGTTACATAGTTTGGGGTCTTAGCTTTAAGACTTTAATCCATTTTGATTTTATTTTTGTGTATGGTAAGAGATATAGGATCTAGTTCTATTCTGCTACATATGAACATCTGGTTTCCCCAGCACCATTTATTGAAGAGACTGTCCTTTCCACAATTTACATTTTTGGTTGCTTTGTCAAATATTAGTGTAATCTAGATGTATGGATTTGTTTTGGGGTTCACTGTTCTCTTTCATTGGTCTGTGTGTCTGTTTTTATGCCAATATCTTGTTGCTTCAGTTAGTATACTCCATAATATTAATATAATTTGAAGTCAGGTAGTGGGATTCCACCAGGTTTTTTCTTTGACTGGGGATAGCTCAAGCTCTTCTTGGTCTTTTGTGGCTCCATATAAAATTTAAGAATTTTTTCCTATTTCTGTGAAGGATATCTTTGGAATTTTGATAGGGATTTCATTCAATCTGTAGACTGTTTTGGGTAGTACAGGCATTTTAACAATATTGACACTTCCAATTCATAAACATTAAATATTTTTCCCTTTTTTATGTTTTCTTCAATTTCTTTCATGAATGTTTTATACTTTTCATTGTAGAGATCTTTCATTTCTTTGGTAAGTTTATTCCTAGGTATTTAATTTTATTTGTGCTATTGTAAATGGGATTATTTTCTTGATTTCTTTTCAGATTATTCGCTATTGGCATACAAACACATTACTGATTTTGTATGTTGATTTTTTATCCTGCAACTTTACTAAACTTGTTTATCAATTGTAAGAGTTTTTTGGTGGAGTTTTTAGGGTTTTCAAAATATAAGATCATATTATCTGTAAACAAGGATAATTCCACTTCCCTTCCTATTTTGATGCCCTTTATTCATTATCTGAGTACTCCAGCTAGGACTTCCATACTATGTTGAATGATAGTGGTGAAAGTGGGCATCCTTGTTGTGTCCCAGATCTCACAGGAAAGACTTTCATTGTTTCTCCATTCAGCCTAATACTAGCTATGGGTCTGTTGTACATGGGTTTTATTATGTTGAGATATGTTCCTTTTTTTGTTGTTTTTTGTTTGTTTGTTTGTTTGTTTTGTTTTTGAGAGGAAGTCTTTCTGTGTTGCCAGGCTGGAGTGCAGTCACTTGATCTGAGCTCACTGCAACCTCCGCCTCCCAGGTTCAAGTGATTCTTCTGCCTCAGCCTCCCAAATAGCTGGGACTACAGGCATGCACCACCATGCCCGGCTAATTTTTGTAGGGTTTTTTTTGTTTTGTTTTTAGTAGAGACGGGGTTTCACCATGTTGGCCAAGATGGTCTCAATCTCTTGACCTTGTGATCCGCCCACCGCAGCCTCCCAAAGTGCTGGGATTACAGGCATGAGTCACCACGCCCAGCTGAGATATGTTCCTTCTATATCCAGTTTTTTGAGGATTTTTATCATTAAGGGGTGTTGAATTTTATCAAATGCTGCTTTAGCATCAATTGAAATTATGTGATTTTATCCTTCATTCTGTTGATACAATGTATCCCACTGATGGATTTGTGTATGTTGAACCATCCTTGTATCTCAAGGATAAATACCACTTTCTCATGATGAATTAATTTTTAATGTATTGTTGAATTCAATTTGCTAGTATTTTGTTGAGGATTTTGCATTTTTGCATCAGTGTTCATCAGAGATAATGGCCTGTGAGTTTAGGTGGGTGGTGGTGTTGATGATGATGATGATGTGCCTTTGTCTGGTTTTGGTATCAGGGTAATAATACTGCCCTTATAGAATGAATTTGGGAGTATTCTCTCTAAATCTCTGATTTTTTTTTTGTGGGGTGGGGATAGTTTGAGTAGGACTGGCATTAGTTCTTCTAATGTTTGGTAAAATTCAGCAGTGAGGCCATCAGTTCCTAGGATTTTCACTGCTAGGGAATTTTTTTTTTATTTCAGCTTCTATCTCATTGTTATTCATCTATTCATATTTTGGATATCTTCATGGTTCAATCTTAGTAAGTTGTATGTATCTAGGCATTTATCCATCTCTTCTAGATTTTCCAATTTTTTGGCATATAATTGCTGATAATAGCCACTGATGGCCCTTTGAATTTCTGTGGTATCAGTTGCAATGTTTCCTTTTTCATCTGATTTTATTTATTTGGGTCTTCTCTCTCTCTCTCTTTTTTTTTTTTGTCTGGCTAAGAGTTTTTCTATTTTTGATATCTTTTCAAAAAACCTTTTCATTTCATTTATCTATTATATTATTTTCTTTATTTCAATATTATTTATTTCTACTCTGATGTGTTTCTACTAATGTTTGGTTTTTTGCTTTTCTAATTCTTTAAGATACATAATTAGGTTGTTTCTTGAAGTTGTTATTCTTTTTGATAGAGGCATCTATGGCTTTACACTTTCCTCTTGTTACTGCTTTTGCTGTATCTCATAGGTTTTGGTGTGTTTTGTTTCCATTATCAATTGTTTCAAGAAAGTTTTTAATTTCTTTCTTAATCTCTTTATTGACCCACTGGTCATCCAGAAGCATACAGTTCAATTTTCATGTATTTGGATACTTTCAAAAATTATTCTTATTGTTGATTTTTAGTTGAATTCCATTATAGTCTGAGAAGTTACTTGAAATGATTTCAAATTTTTAAAGTGTTTTAAGACATATTTTGTGTCCTAATATATGGTATATCCTTTAATGACCCATGCGATAGAGAAGAATGTGTATTCTTCAGCCATGGAATGAAATGTTCTATAAATATATATTCATTCCATTTGGTCTCTAGTGTAGATTAAGTTCAATGTTTTCTTGATTATTTTCTGTCTGAATCTGTACAATGCTGAATGTGGGGTTTTGAAGTCTCTGGTGATTGTTGTATACTGGTATATCTCTTTAGCCCTAAGAATATTTACTTTGCATAACTGCATGTTTCAGTGTTGAGTATGTGTATACATTTACAATAATTATGTCCTCTTGCTGAATTGACACCTTTATCATTATATAATGACTGTCTTTGTCTCTTTTTATAGTTTTTCTTTTGAAATATATTTTGTCTGATGTAAGTATAGCAACTCTTGCTCTTTTTTTTTTTTTTTTGCTTTCATTTACATGGAATATATTTTTCCGTCTCTTCATTTTTAGTCTATGTGTGTTTTATGAATGAAGTATATTTCCTGTAGGCAACAGGTCTTTGGATCTTGTTGTTTTTATCCTTTTAGCCACACTCTATATCTTTTGAATGAACAGTCTGGTCTATTTATTATACATTCACTGTTACTATTGATAAAAAAGAACTTACTTCTACCATTTTGATTATGTTTTATGTCTGTTTTGTGGTCTCCTCTTCCTTCATTCTTTCCTTCTTCTCTTTCTTTTAGTGAAGGTAAATTTTTTCTCTTGGTATATTTTTAATTTTTGCATTTATTTTCTGGGTATCCATTGCAGTTTTTAAATTTGAGGTTACTATGAGACTTGTAAGTAATGTCTTATAACCCATTATTTTAACCTGATGGGAACAATACTGATTTCATAAACAAACATACTAATAAACAAGCAAAAAGAAAACTAATAAAAATTCTATGCTTTGACTTCATCTCCCTGCTTTTTAAATTTTTGTGGCTGCTATTTCTTAGTGTTCTGTCTATGTCTTAAAAAGTTGTTGCAGTAATTATTTTGGATCAGTTAATTTGTTCATTTTTTGCTGAAGATATGAGTAGTTTACATACTACAATTACAGTGTTACAATAGTGTGGGTTCTGGGGTGGGAGGGAGTTCAGTTTCGTTTATTTATTTGTTTTGGAGACAGAGTCTCACTCTGTTGCCAAGGCTGGACTGCAGTAGTGCAGTCTTGGCTCACTGCAACCTCTGCATCCCAGGTTCAAGCATTTATCCTGCCTCAGCCTCCTGGGTATCTGGGGTTATGGGCACTCACCACCGCATCAGGCTAATTTTTGTGTTTTTAGTAGAGATGGGGTTTCACCATGTTGGCCAGGCTGGTCTCAAACTCCTGACCTCAAGTGATCCACCCACCTCAGCCTTCTAAACTGCTGGAATTACAGGCATGAGCCACTGCACAGGCACCTGACCTAGCCTGTTTTTTGTGTACTTACTATTACCATTGAGTTTGGTGCCTTCAGGTGATTTCTGATTGCTCATTAATGTTCTTTTTTTTTTTCTGAATTAATTTTCATGAATTTCTCAGAACTCCCTTCAGCATTTCTTATAGGACATGCTTGGTGTTGATGAAAGCCCTCAGCTTTTGTCAGGAAAGCCTTGCTTCTCCTCCTTGTTTGAAAGATATTTTCACTGAATATATTGTTCTGGGGTAAAAGTTTTTTCTCCTTCAGTGCTTTAGATATATATATTCCACTCTCTCCTGGCCTGTAAAGTTTTCACTGAGAAGCCTGCTGCTAGACATAATGGACATCCATTGTTTATTATTTGTTTCTGTTTTCTCTTGCTGCTATTAGAAATCTTTGTTTATCCTTGACCTTTGGGAGTTGATTATTAAATACCTTGAGATAGTCTTGTATATTATACTTGAATATTGATAAATTTCTCTAGATTTGGGAAGCTCTCTGTTATTATCCCTTTGAATAAACTTTCTACCACTGTGTCCCTTTTTACCTTCTCTCTAAGGCCAATAACTTAGATCTGCCCTTCTGGGCCTATTTCCTTAGATATTGTGGGCATGCTTCATTGTTTTCTATTATTTTGTTATTTTGTCTCCTCTGACTGTGAATTTTCATAGTCAGTCTTCAAGCGCACTAATTCATTCTTCTGTTTGTTCAATTCTGCTATTAAGAAACTCTGATGCATTCTTTAGTATGGCCATTACATTTTTGAACTCAAGAATTTCTGCTTGATTCATTTTAATTACTTCAATTTTCTGTTAAATTTATCTGATATGAATCTAAATTTCTTCTCTGTGTTATCTTGAATTTCTTTGAGTTTCTGCAACAAATATATTTTACTTTCCCATCTGAAAGGTCATATATATGTCTCTGTCTCTCCAGGATTGTCCCCCGATGCCTTATTTAGTTCATTTCCTGAGGCAAAATTTTCCTGGATGGTCATGATGCTTGTGGATATACAATGGTGTCTGGGCATTGAAGACTTAGGATTTCCTTGTAGTTTTTGCACTCTGCTTTTATTTTTAATCATCTTGCTTGGGAAGGCTTTCCAGGTATTTAAAGGGAATTAGGTGTTGTGATCTAAGGTTTTGGTCACTGCAGCCATATCTACATTAGCGGCAACCCCAACCCCAGTAACACTGTAGTTCTTTCAGACTCTTTGATGGTCTTGGATATGATCTGGAAAATTTTTCTGGGTTACTATTCAGAAACTCTTGCTCTCTTCACTTACTTTCTCTCAAACAAATGTGGTATCGCTCTCTGCTGAGCTTCCTGGAGCTCAGGGAAGAGTGATAAAAGCAGTCCTTGTTGCCGAGACAGCCTTTTTAGGTTTATTTAGAACCTCAGATTACTTTAGCCTGAGGCAGTGAAGCTTAAAAACATTTAGCTTTCAACTGTTGGTATGGGCACTTCCCTGCTGGCTAGGGCTGGCCTAAAGTCACCCTCCATAGGCAACAGCTGAGTTCTTACCAGGACTGGCAGCACTTAGTTTCAATACAAAGTTCCCCAATCACTGTGCTCTCCCTCTCCCAAAGCACACAAATTCTCTCTCAATGTCATGCAACCGTGGCTGGGGGATGGGGAAGGGGTATTTTCAGCAATTCAAAAATGTCTTTTCTACCTTCTTCAGTGCTTTTTTCAGCAATATGGAGTTAAAACTGCATATGTGATTGCTTACCTGTTGTTAGGTTCTTATGAAAGTGCTTTTTTGTGTAGATAGTTGTCAAGTATGATGTTGCTGCAAGGCGGATGATCAGTGAAGGCTTCTATTTGGCCATTTTGCTCTGCCTCTTCATTCAAAGTTGATATTTTGACCTCCTCCCATGAATCACAAATATTGTTAATGAAAATCTAGAAGAGTAAATCATTTTTAGGAGGTTTCCACTTAACTTTACATAGACCTATAAGAGGAATTAATGTCTATGACAGCCTTACAAAATGTATTTCTTGATGAGTAAGACTTAAAAGTCAAAATTACTCCTTGATCCACGGGATGCAGGATGTGTTACCAGACATGAAAACAGTATTAATTTCCTTGTACAACTCTATCAGATCTCTTGAGTTTCTAAGTGCATTGCCAGTGTGCAGTAATATTTTGAAATGGACTTTTTTTCTGATCAGTAAGTCTTAACAATGAACTTAAAGTGGTCAGCAAACCATGCTTTAAACAGAGGTACTGTCATCCAGGCTTTGCTGTTCGATTTATAGTGCATAGGCCGGGTAGATTTAACGTAATTCTTAAAGGCTCTAGGATTTTCAGAATTGTAAATGAGCATTGGCTTCAAAGTTAAGTTACATTAGTTCCTTACAAGAGAGTCCGCCTGTACTTTAAAACTTTGGAGCCAGGCATTAGCTTCTCTCTAGTTATGACAATCCCAGATGGCATCTTCTTCCAATAGGAGGCTGTTTTGTCTACATTGAAAAGCTGTTTAGTGGAGCCACCTCCATCGATGATCTCACCTAGATCTTCGGAATAACTTGCTGCAGCTTCTGTATCAATTGGCACTTACTGCTTCACCTTTCACTTTTATGTTGTGGGGATGGTTTTTGTCCTTAAATTTCATAAAGCCACCTCTGTTAGCTTCACATTTTCCTTCTGTAGTTTCCGTCCCTTTCTCAGCCTTCATAGAAATTAAGAGCATTAGGGCCTTGCCCTGGATTAAGCTTTGGCTTAAGGAAATCTTGTGACTGGTTTTATCTTTTATCCAATCCACTAAAATTTTCCTTATATCAGCAATAAATCTGTTTCAACTTTCTTATTGTGTGTTCACTGGAATAGGACTTTTAATTTTCTTCATAAACTTTCTCTTTGCATTCACTACTTGGTTGTTTGGTGCAAGAGGCCTAGCTTTCAGTCTATCTCTTCTTTCAATGTACCTTCCTCAATAAACTGAATCACTAGTAGCTTTTGATTTACAGTGAAATATGTGTAACTCTTTTTTTCACTTGAACACTTAAGAGACCACTGTAAGGTTATTAATTAACCTAATTAAAACATTGTTATGTTACAAGGGATAAGGAGGCCTGAGGTAAGGAAGAGAGAAGGGGGAATGACTGGTAAGTGGTGCAGTTAGAACACATACAAAATGAATTAATTAAATTCATCATCCTATATGGGAGCTTTTTGTGGCACTTCAAAACAATTACAATAGTAACATCAAAAATCACTGACCAGTGGCCAGTTTATAGTATGTGACTTGGTTTAGCAATGCCTGGGCCAAGACACACAGGTCTGAGCACCCTGAAGTCATTGACTTTGATCTCTGGTCTCTGGGATACATCACTGATGTGTTCAAGGAGGCTCGCGAGAGTCTAGCCCCTCCACTGCTTCTCCCTTCCCTCTTTCCCCATTCACACACTTCTTAGGAGGGTCATCGGCTAGTTCCCCACTTGTGGCACCACTTACAACAAGGCCTGGAAACTTAATGTGCACCTGTAATAACATGGGGAATAAGCCATTTGTTTATGACTGTGAAGGATGTGGCAAGACCCACCTCAAGAGGCTAACATCTGAAGTTGTCATGTCCTGATTCGTATGGCAGAAAAGCCATATATTCGTGCAGCTAGTAGCTGTGATAAAAAATTCAACACAAAATCAAACTTGAAGAGACATTTTACGGGCAAACATGAAAACTAGCAAAAATA
Organism: Macaca nemestrina; assembly: GCF_043159975.1. Lineage (NCBI taxonomy): Eukaryota > Metazoa > Chordata > Mammalia > Primates > Cercopithecidae > Macaca > Macaca nemestrina. The sequence goes on from NC_092128.1 coordinate 40,327,640, forward strand.
TATATATACATATGCAATTTTGAAGGTTGTAAGAAGACCTTTACAAACATCAGCAGCTGAAAAACCATCACTGCCAGCATACCAATGAACCACTACTCAACTGTACCCAGGAAAGATGTGGGAAGCATTTTTTCCCCATCCATCTAGGAAGCAGCAAGGACCATGAGGGCTCTATATGTCAAAAAGGGTGTTCTTTTGTGGTGAAAACATGAACAGAAATTTTGAAACATGTGAGAGAAACCTATAAAAAGGAAATAACATATGAAGCAGGCCAGAAAACATTTAAACATTCTCTTAGGCAACATATGAACACTCATGCCCCAGAAAGGGATATTTTTGACATACAAGAGAAGTCTGTGGAAGAACCTACACAATTGTGTTTATTCTACAAATCCATGTCCTTTCCATGAGAAAAAAAGGTGCCACTTTGCATGTGAACATGTTGGCTGTGGCAAAACATTTGCAGTGAAGCAAAGTCTTTCTACACACACTGTTGTACATATTCTGACAAGAAGAAAATGAGGCTCAGAGTAATAGCTAGGAGAGTGGATTCTGAACATTTTTCACACAAAAAAATGATAAATATCAGAGGTGATAGATATGCTAATTACCCTGATTATAGAAATTGTATACACATATCAAAATATCACACTTTACCCCATACATATGCAGAATGTATTCATGCAGAATGAATGTAGTATGTGTCAATTAAAAACATAATAAATGCAAAAAAAATCTCACTAAAAACCTAGCTTGACCTCTCATCTCAGTGGATATATCCTTCCTAAAACAAGAGAAAGGCTTATTTTTGTCTCCAAGTGGAAGGCCTCTGAAATGTATGGAAGATAAGGGTGGGCTCCACAGTCAGGGTACTACCCCTTAACCAAGTATCATATTGCTTTTTTCAAAGGACTATAGACCAATGATCTTAGCTATTTTCCCTCAGAAGCATATTTTTCTTTATTAAAATTGTTGATGCAGAAAAAGGAAGATCACTAATCACAGATTGTCATAACAGATATGATAATAATTAACAAGTTTAAGTATTGTGAGAATTACCATGTAACAGAGAGACATGAAGTAAGCACATGCTGTTGAAAAAATGGAGCTGATAAGCTTGCTAGATATAAGTTTCCACAAAACTACAATTTGTAAAAAATGTAATATTGTGAAGCACACAAAAGCAAGGCACAATGGAAAAAAAAAAAAAAAGTCATGCCTGTATGTCACAGATGATATTTACTTAATCCCAACATAGTGCTAAGACTGACTGAAGACATTGGCTCACAAGAGCCATTCTATTTTTTAACTTTCAGGAATTTTTTCAAGCAAATTTTTAAACTTTTAATAGTTTGAATATGGTGATGAGGTAGTTACTTATACTATGGAGGCCTGCAAATTCTTCAAACCAGACTCCCTCCCTGAGGCCAGTTCTTAGATATTCACGGCACATCACTACTTAAAACTTAAAAACTTAATTCATAGTTGATATGGTTTGAGTGTGTCCCCATCCAAATCTCATATTGAATTCCCACTTGTTGTGGGATGGACCTCATGGGAGGTAAATGAATCATGGGGGCTGGCCTTTCCTATGCTGTTCTCATGATAGTGAATAAGTCTCATGAGATCTGATGGTTTTATAAGGGGGAATTTCCCTGCACAAGCTCTCTTCTCTTCTCTGCCACCATGTGAGACATGCCTTTCACCTGCTGCCATAATTGTGAGGCCTTCCCAGCCACATCAAACTGTGAGTCCATTAAACCTCTTTATTTTGTAAATTGCCCAATCTTGGGTATGTCTTTATCAGCAGCGTGAAAACAGACTAATGCAATAGTATTACTGCAAATGTTGACATTAGTGCCAGTAAAACTAGGCTACCTACAGCCAGCTCTCTTTTACTTTAATGCATGTAAATTTTACATTAAAATGCTGTTTTATTATTAATCACAAGTGAAGTTCATGAATATATTGTGAGACAAAGTAGCAAACGTTACACACCGTGTTTGCGCATTTCTGCTTGCCAGCAGTTCTGCTTGCTAGTTTTGTGAAAAAAACCCCTGACTTTGTTACCATCTGCAGCTCTCTGAAGGGAGGCTTTGAAAACAAAACAGGATAGCATACACAGCCTCCAATGTCTCTTGCCTGAGCTACTATGTTTTTCTTAAAAGATAAATGACCCTAGTCCTTGCCTTTCCCTGCACCCAAGATAACCTCTGACAGGGGCAGTGATTATGCTTCTGTAATCTATAACCAGATGTACCCTTACACCCAAACCTTGATGTGATTCTGCTTTAATGTAACTCCTGAGCAAGTCTGATGTGATTTTGCACTTACTGAACCCCCACCACTTGTATATAAGCAGTGGCTGAAACACTAAGCAGGAGCAGTCTGGCAGAACTGCCCTAGGGCTATAGGCTTCAGTCTACAGTCCTCAGTAAGACTTCTAAATAACACTAACTTTAATCCTTCCAAAGCTTGAGTATGTTTTCTTTAGTGAACAATATATATATACTTTTGTTATAATTCACAAAATGTATTGATAACAAAAAGAGTATAGACTATGTAGTTTCCAAGTAAGCAAAAATATTATAACAAATATTACAATTTTAAAAATATAGTATTAATATAGCATCACTACATTGTTAAGACATCAATCAGAATATAGAATATACTATATGATCCAGAATGACTCGAGGCTTCCAAAGAGAAGAGTAGCAACATTTTGTTTGATCCCATTTGTTTTTCAGTGAAGTGGTAAAGTGGGCAAACAATCATCAACGCAGCAATGATTCAAAAAATAAAAATCTAGCATTTTCATGCATATTTCCAAAATAAATCTGTAAAGTTATCCACTGAGTCCAACATATCTTATTTATAAAAGCAGTTTGACAATAACATAATTACTTTCTTTGGAAAAAGCTTTTTTCTAAGACCTTGAAATCAAAAGCAATTCACTATAGATGAAGAACAGGACCCACTAAGAGGAATGTGGGAATAACATTGATTGAGCATGCTATGTGACAAGCAATATATTAGGCTCTTTTCAAAAATCTATGTAGCAATTTTTAAAAGAATATTGTAGCCTTGTTGCCTTGAAGAGAAAAGAACTCAAAATTTTATGGCATATTTTTAGTTTTAAATATTAAGTAGTTTGTATTAAAATGTGCTTATTTGGATAAATGAATTAATTAGTTACAAATTTAGTAGAAATTTACTTACTAGTACAATAATAAAAAAAATTTCAGCCAAAAGTTATAAGTAAAATGCTCTCAGCACTTACTATCTATTTAGAAAATCTCTGAAACTACCCCCAAACACTCAGTATTTCCTAGACAGGATCCTTGGCAGAAAGGACCTGAGTTTTGTATTGTCTTGACCTCAAGAGAAGTTAATAATATACCAGCAGTGGCCATCCAGAGACAAATATTCAGGCCTTGAAACTCTCCTGCTTTTGATGAAGGGTGAGAGAATATGGGAAAACACCAATCCCAGCTCATTTTCTGTCTAAAATATCCAATAAATCTACCCCTTTCCTTCCTCCCTTCCTTTCCTTTCCCTTTCCTTTTTCCTTTCCTTTCCTTTTTCCTTTCCCTTCTACTTCCTCTTCCCCTCCTTCCTTTTCCCCCTCCTTTCCCCTTCTTCCCCTTCCCCTTCTTTCCCTTTGCCCCACTTCCCCTCTTCACCTTTCCCCACTTCCCCTTCTTCCCTTTCCCTGCCTTACTGCAACCTCTGTCTCCTGGATTCAAGCAATTCTCCTGCTTCAGCCTCCTGAGTAGCTGGTACTACAGGCTCGCACCACCACTCCTAGCTAATTTTTGTTTTTAGTTTTTTGGTTTTTGTTTTTTTGATTTTTTGTTTTTTAGTGGAGACGAGGTTTCACCATGTTGGCCAGGATGGTCTCAATCTATTGACCTCATGATCTGCCTGCCTCGGCCTCCTAAAGTGCTGGGATTACAGACGTGAGCCACTGCGCCTGGCCTCCTTTCCTTTTTTAAAAATATAGACATACATAAATGAGATCGGTGGGGTAAAATATAATCTTTCCCATAAATTACAATTTACCTCTAATATTTAAGGATTCCTTAGAGTCACAACTTCTGGAACACTCCTCACAATCTATGCATAGGTATATGATAAGAAGGCTGAACTAATTTGCCAAAGTGATAGTCTAATAAAGGGCAAGACCAGCAAGATATGGAACTCATGAGAGCCTAACTCCAAAAGTCATGTTCTCACAGTTCCTGGTAAACTTGAATAGCACAGAAAATTATGAGACTATTTAAATAAGGAACAAATGTTTCCCTTCCTCCTGTCATCTCGCTGAGTTTGTTATAAGATGTTACCCTTCGTTTACACTTAATCTTATATTCTGTTGTGTTGCATACAATTTTTAAAAAATATGTAGCATTCATTCACATTATTCTACAGTCAAATTCCCCAAAGGAGAGTTTTCTCTGTGTCCATGGCTTCTTTTGAACTCACTCTAAGTCTTCTGAGAGGAAATGGCAGAAGATAATGTCCCTGTGGGACTAAATTAAAATGTCAAGTCCTACTCATGAGCAAAGATAGAGAAAAACTAGACTAGGAATAATATGATGATAAATATCTCTATTTTCTGAAAAGCATTGCTTCTAATAAGTTCCAAGTACTAAACCTTCTATACATTAGATATTATATTACAGAAGAATGGCAAGTACTTTAAAATTGATCACTCATCACATTATGAAAAATGAATGCTATAGTATGCATCATAAAGTTGTGCATTCCAGTATTAAATACTGAAAGCTTGTTCCAAAGAAAAGGGAAGAAAAAAGTATTAAGTGCTGCAAAAATGGCAAGAAAAGGCATGGCATTTTAAAAAATATCCAAGGATATATCAATCTCCTGGAGTCAGGGATAATGGAATTTTATAGTAAATCTTCATCCATATCTAGTATACTTAATTCAGGTTTTAAATTTAAACCCTGGATTTATGCCTACGGAACTGACAAAAATCTGATTGCTATTCTACACCACTTTCATCTTGGCTACAAAAACACAGTGATATTATAGACAAGATGCAAAAGTCATATTCAAGAAAATTGATTTTCTCTATTGAGCAATGTCGACTTTGAACAAGTGAAAATGCAAAAATCACTTATTTTGCCTTTTTGTTTGGAATTAATTGTGTAAACGTCGTTATAGACACATGATTAATTGTTAAAAGTATCATGAGCTATTTCCCTTCTGGAGCTTATAAGTGACTGACACAAACCCAAGACTACCCATCAGAGATTATTCCAAAGGTTAGACGATTCTGACCTACTGTCCTCCTGAAGAGAAGACAAGCTCATTATTCTGTAATTCTATGCAATAATGTTCAAAAGTGTTAATTTCTAGCATACAAATGTTATTTTCCTATTATATTTTAGGCTGATAAATCAGAAAAAAACTCTCTCTTTTTGTTTAAATGTGACTAACCAGGTTAAAATAATTGAGAACAAAGTTTTGAATAAATACCAATGTCTTAAAGAGTCTATATATTAAACATTTATATTTACCACTTCTTTTTTGATCATCCAAACTGTGTCTGAAAAGATAATTGATAAAAATGGGTGGGAAACTTGTTTAATTTTTGTAGAAACCATATAAGAAGTGGCCATCAAATTATAATACAAAAATGCAGTATTCTAAGGCTAAGCATTTATTGTTGAGATTCTAAATCTGCTTAGACATTATTTATAATTTTTGAGGATTTATTAAAATAAATAAATTTGCGAGAGAAGCTAACTTTTTGTACATTTATTTGTTTTCCTTCATTTGTGATAGCAATATAGGTTGAGTGTCTCTTATCCAAAACACTTAAGACAAGAAGTGTTTCCATTTTTATTTATTTATTTATGTATTTATTTATTTTTGAGTTTGGAATATTTGCATATACAGAATAATATATATTGGGAACGGGACCCAAATCTAAACATAAAATTTATTTATATTTTTACTTACCTTATACAAATAGCCTGAGCGTAATTTTTATAAAATATTTCTGCCAACTTATCACATAAAACAAAGTTTTGGCTGCATTTTGACTGCAGCCTGTCACATGAGGTTAGATGTGAAAGTTTTCACTTGCAGAGTCATGTCAGCACTCAATAAGTTTCAGATTTGGGAGCATTTTGGGTTTCATATTTTTGGATTTGAGATGCTCAAGCCGTATTTTCATTAGCAATTTAAGAATCCTAAATCAACAATGAATTGTACTTAATTAGCTTCATTTTGAGATCACCAGCTTAGCTTAGTTAACAGAGGGAATCTCTTTTATACAAAATTATTTTTTTGCACTGAAAATTAAAATTATTATAAATTATTCAATTTAGAAAATATAAGTGACTTAAAAAGGTCCAATCAAAATATAGGCTACTTTATTTAGAAATAATTTTTAAATACAAAAACTAATTACTAATTATTTAATTTTAGAAAAATAGGTGTTATTTTTATTTTCTACACATATATCTGTCAGGAACTCAGCCGGGCTGGGAGAGAGAGAACTGAGCTGTCTGGTGTCAAAGTCGCCAATTAAAGAAACAAGCCATAAATAAAAAGCTCAGCCTTTAGTCCCTCACTGTGATGATGTAAGCAAGAGTCTAAAACAAGAAGAAACACTCATTCCCCTGCCCCATTTTCCCCCATAGACTGTCACACAGAGTGAGAGTCAGGAGGATTAAAGCAAACATAGGGATTGTCTCACTCTTCAGGGATCTACAAACAAAAGTATTTGTCAGTTTTTTGGATTCAAGTGGGGCTAGAGGGAAGGTGGAAAGGGGTGAGTTTGAAGCTAGGAACGGAAAAGTACTGAGTACTGAATCAGTCTGGGAAAATATCCTTAAGGTTTCTCCCTTCTCCCCTAAAAAGAGACCTCTGGAAACACCTGAAGAGGACCTTTGCTAATGTCCTCAGATAAAGCATTAAACTAAAAATGCAAATATGTGAAAGATTATGACCAGCAAAGAGAGTTTGTACTCTTGACTGCAACTCCCTTCAGAGAATGCAGTACCCTCGACTGGGCACCGAGTCTGGTGCGGGTAGGGCAGTTTCCCTGGTGAGGCCTGTCAAATAAAGTCTTTGTAGCTGCACCTAGGTCAGGCCTAAAAATCACACATAGGTTTTTAATCAGAAGCAGAACTCCTCAATATCCTCCTACTAAAATTTGATATGGACAATAGCCACACTAAAATATCTGCTAGTTTAACATACCTACATGACTAACAAAATAGATTATTTCTACAAATTGACTTTGAAGCATCTCTGTATTGATAAACCCACGGATATGTGGCATATAAGAAAAAAATGCATGTAGTTGAAGTAATTGCTTTATTCACCAGGTAGGAGTCTATCGTCTTGTATAGACTCTCTCTCTTCCATGCTCCTTTTATTACATTCTCACTTCTCCAAACACAGGTAGGATAAATAATCATTAAAAGGAGACTTAGTCTGATGTCAGTGAACATCCATTCGCTGGGAACTGGATATATTTTCCTGCCTTCTGACTGTGGATATATTAATACCACAAATAAATGCAACCATTAAGTCTAAAAAGTAGCAATAGAGAAAAGGGAAAGAAGAGCTTGAAGAGTCATGAAATAAAATCAGCAATGTGTCTTGAAGAAATTCCTTTTAGAGAGTTCTGTGAAAAGACTGCATGGAAGTTGGTGGCTGGAATCAAATTTCCAACTCCAAAAGTCACAAAATATAGATATGGGTTGAATCTGAATCAGAAAAAAAAAAAATGCAGATAAATACTACTTGCAACTACTTAAAGTCAGGTGAAAGCAATAGGCAGCTGGATGTTGACCAGTGAAAGAAGCAAAAAGGAAGTCAATGCGGGTGAATAAATATTTGGCTGTAACAGAAACAAGGGTATATTGTGAAACACATGTGGCAAGGTCAGCCAGGTAGGAAGAAGACAAACGTCTGACACACTGTGAAAGAAGAGGGTTATCTGAAGACTGGCTGTTCAGCTGGCAGGACTTTACAAACTGCCTGTGAGTCACAACGTGCCCAGGAAATGGATGTTCCTCATCGAGCCATTTCAGGAATTCTTGCTTAAGAATATTTACTTATCTCTTTGATATACCGATTTCCTCTCTTTGGGGTATACATCCAGCAGTGACATGTAAGTTTCTTACGTAAATGCTAACCCAATTCTAAATGACAACTGTAACAGCCAAAAAGTCAACAAATAAATAAATAAATAAAACCTAACTCAGTAGGAGGTCTTCATCACTTAGCAGCAAACACATTACATCAATTGATTTCTAAAAGTGTTCATTAAAAAGGTTAAAGAGAACACTTGGACACAGGAAGGGGAACATCACACACCGGGGCCTGTCGTGGGGTGGAGGGAGCAGGGAGGGATAGCATTAGGAGATATACCTAATGTAAATGACGAGTTACTGGGTGCAGCACACCAACATGGCACATGTATACATATGTAACAAACCTGCACGTTGTGCACATGTACCCTAGAACTTAAAATATAATAATAAAAAAAGGTTAAAGATAGCGTGGAAAAGTTATGCAAAGGTTGCATAGATAATAATAATTTGTCCTTTATACTTTTTTCATAGCCCTCATACTAAGCTTTATATGGCTATTTAAATATTATATAAGTAATGGTAATAAAATGCTAATGTTTATTTCTCCCTTTCTACATACCAGAAACTGCGCAAGGTATATTAATATTAAATTCTTTTTAAGAGAGCTTCCATGAAAACTATCTTTTCTCATCCCACTGAAACCGAAAGATAATAATTTGAAGCAATTCATGATGCTAGAGAGACCTGCGCACTAGGGGATAAACCGCTTGTTGTGACCATGCTGGGTGTGCCTGCCTATCAGACACCCGGTATTGCAAGACTGTCACTAAAAGTCTCACTTTCACTGTCCTCCAGGTCTTTGAGTCCATTCTTTCAGTTTGGATGGGTGAGTTTGTTTCTCACGAAACAACTCTGCTTTATATATGCTCCCAACTCTGGCCAACTCTACATTCATTATTCACAAAATCCCTGCTCTTATCTTAGATGCATTTAAGCTATCACTTCTTAGCAGCCAAGCATAAGTCAGGAATGTAAAAAACAAATTAGTTTAGATTGAACTAACTGGTCATGAATTGAGATTAATTAAATTACTTAATTTTGCATCATCTTAGCAAAACCATGGGGAGTAACGCAGTTAAACACAGCAAGAGAATAAGCTATGATTGAAATGGATAATAAGTATGGTCATCTGTATTCAACGAAAATTGTCTGCGGCGGTTATGACCAGATTTTAGTCACAAAATTAACCTTTTAAAGACCTTGCCCAACTGGGTCCTCCAGATCTAATCCTGAATATTTTCTCATTTGGTCCCTGGGCCTCTGCAGAAATGCACAGGGAGTCTCTTTTTCTTGTTGGATCTCGAATGCTTTTGAGACATTCTGTGTCCTAGGAGTGGACTCTTTAATTCCCCTAATTATTATCTCTTTAAGATCTTGCATTTAGACCCGATCTCTGGGGTTATTGTTATCCCACCCGGGATTTGCATTTGGGAATTTCTGCTCAGCTGGCAGGACTCTTTGCCCCAGAAGATGCTATCTTCCTCAGATGGTCACGGCTGCCCTTTTATAATCATTCCCCTCTCCTCCAGTAAACAGAACATTCATGATTGACACTGTCTCGGCCCAAGAATAAAAACTGGCTTTTAAAAATTGATCAAGCTGCTAAACTGAGGCGTTTTTCCAAGAGTGGCCTCATTTCCTTTTTAAAATTCCTAACCTTGGTACTTGTTAAAGGCACACTCACAAATCCAACTTCTCCCTGTCCCATAGGGACTTCTCTAAGAGAGTATACATGTTAAGACACCTGCTGTTTAGAAGGAATAGGGAAATTCTCAATGTCCTTCTTACATTGTTCTAATTCTTTCCTCAAGTTTGCATAAGTATTTAAGGGAACACTGGGTTTAGCTCCTTCATGACCCCCAGATTCCTTTTCCTCTGGCCTTCCTGTTGCCCCTTGGTCTACCTGTCTTCTACTTTGTGAGATGTATGGTGCAGCGGTGGGGGTAACCATGGTAGGGGATCCCAGGGCTTTTCACTGGGCAAGGGCTCCTTACTCTGCTCTTTTTCTTCCTCTTTAAGGTGGAATATGGGGCCAGTTCACTAATCCAACAAACCAACAAAGAGCATAACCCATCTCCTCTTGTCAGAATGGAGTTTAATCATTGACATAGAGAATTAAAGCTTGGCACATTCAATCCTCATCTGAGCCAAACTTAGGCCAAAAGACCAAAGGCTGATAAATGGGCTGCTTTTTGAGTCAGATAAAACAGCAATACTTCATCATCTTTTGATTTTCCTTGTCCCTGGTTTGAGGATTATACCTTCAAACCTGCAACATTCTCCCCAGCAGACTATCTGGGAGAATGACAGAGGGGGTCTTTTTAGTTCCCTCTTTCATTTGTTCCCTAGGCCTAGAATTCTCGCTTCCCATTTTCAGTTAGTCTCTGTGTCTGAGCTTTCCCCTGTGTACTCAACCCCCCTTACTGGTGATTTCTTACACACCCTAAGACCTCTGAAAATGCCCAGCCACCAAGGTAGTACTTAGAGTCCACTTTTCCTACCTTTCTTGACTCATGCACAAGGTTGCCTGGTTGCCCCAGTGCCTGCTTTTCTCCCTGTGTCACTTCTGCTGCCTCCTGAACAATAGTTTCAGGTTTGGTTAAGGCTTCTGCAGGGAGCTAGGACACCTGGACAGGGTGGGCCACTTAAATCGGGTGGAACGCATCTCCCCTCTTGGCTGGAGTCTCACTCCACGCAGGCAGAGATCCTTGTATGGGCCACCAGGTTGTGAGAAACAAACTCACCCAAAGAAGGGACTCAGAGACCCAGAGAACAGTGAAAGTGAGACTATTTTTTGTTTGTTTGTTTGTTTGTTTTTTACAGAGTCTCACTCTATCACCAGGCTGGAGTGCAGTGGCAGAATCTTGGCTCACTGCAACCTCCACCTCCCGGGTTCAAGCGATTCTCCTGCCTCAGCCTCCCCAGTAGCTGGGACTACAGGTGCATGCCACCATGCCCAGCTAATCTTTGTAGTTTTAGTAGAGACAGGTTTCACCATGTTGGCCAAGATGCTCTCTATTTCCTGACCTCGTGATCCTCCTGCCTCAGCCTCCAAAAGTGCTGGGATTACAGGCATGAGCCACCGCACCTGGCTGAAAGTGAAACTTTTAATGATGGTCTTGCAAGATAGGGTGTCTAATATGCAGGAACACCCAGCACAGTCACAATGAGAAATTTTTTCCCTAGTGCAGAGGTCTCTCCCCCGTTCCTCATAGGCTGGGTACTATGGGGTCACAATCTTTCTGGACATCGCCTACTGATTATTGAGTAGGGGCTTTAGGTGTTTTCTTTAGGGCTGTCTTGCTGCATTTTGTCGCAGCCCACAGTGCATTTCAATCCTAGTTAGATCAGGAGCTCTTTAAGTATTTGACTTATGACCTAAGTAGCTGGGCAGGCTGATAAGAACAGACAAAGTGAGCTATTTTGCAGGCTAGTAAACTTTCATTTTAGACTAAACTTTTTTGGTTTGGGTGAGGACAACTAAGGCAGGGAGAAGGGAGTGAAAAGAGGGAGGCTGACAAGCAGGTGTCAGCTGTCTGAGCAGAGGCCTAGTATATCCTGTTTCTTCTGTAGTTTGCTGACCTAAGCCAATTCAAGGCACTTTGTCTTGGAAATGGGCCACTGTATACATCATTTCCTTCATAAATACAGAGATTTTTATCTATCAGTTAACCAAATCAGTTCACATAACCTATATAAAAGGCTTTCATCCTCAGCTATTTAAATGTGTAGCTGTGCATATTTGAGATGTAGTCTGCAACCCATAGCCATTTTCCCTTACTTCCTCACTTTATTTGCCATGATAAAAAGAGTTCCTTCATGATTATATGCACTGTTGTTGTCATTTTCCTTTTTTAAGAAATAAGCTTTATCTGAAAATGAGAACAGTGAATCAGAAGCTAGGGTTTATTAATCTTATATTCCACTGAGTCACTTATATAATGCATATCTTGAAAGTTATATTTGTTTGCTTATTTTGTACAATATATATATAACAATGCCTTACAATAATATTGGAAAACAAGTTTTCTTCCTCATCTTTTTACCAGAGATTATTTTTTAAGTGAATTCTACATAATTAGTTTATACAGCAAGAGGGCAAAATAAAATATTTCTTGGAGCCACATAATTATAGAGAATAGATTTCAAGGTAGGCAGCACATAAGAATCAAAATAAACTATATGGCTTATATCATTTGGGAGATAACTCATTTCTCTCTCTCAAGTACCTTATTTTAACCTCAGAGATCCTTTGTGTTTCAGTTATTTATATTGTAAATTTCCTGCCTTCAACCAAAAGGACCAAAAAATACAGGATGACATCTCATAATACTTCTTTAAAGTTTATGCTTAGCAGAACCCTTTGTCCTGAGGTCACCTAAAAATAATTATTGATAAAAAGAAGGAACTGAGGCTAAGGTCAACATTCACTGAATTAGTGATTTTGACTTTTAGGATTATGTGAATGCTTTCTGAATTCTCTTTCTTTCTTTCTCTCTGTCTTTCTGTTTTTCTTTTTGTCTTTCTTTCCTTTCTTTCTTCCATCCTTTATTTCATTTTTCTTTTTTGAATACTGCTTTGATGAACCTCTGAATATTGTCAGTTTTTGCCATTGGTATCTCAAGTATGGCCAAAGCTTCGTGTTGAAAGACAAGGTAAAACAAAGAGAAAAAAATGACCTGCATAATTAAGAGGAGAAATTTAAATTTCTGAGAACAGACCAAGAGGGAGGAGAGATTAGCTCAGTAGAACCAAAACAAATCCTTGAAATATGGGGAGATGAGAGGAATATTCTAGGGGATATGACAAATGACAAGTGGCTTCTTTGGGGTAAAAAAAAAATTGCTAAGAAGAGTGGTGAAATATTAATTTAAATATTGTTTTCTGGAACTCTTTTATCGCCAAAACTTCAATAAAATTCTGCCAGACATGACAACCTTGGGAATATACTGTGGAAAATAACAATGTGCTGGGATACATGAGTACAGAGGCAGTAAACAATTTATTGTTCTGAGCTATCTTTCTAAGGATGTCTGTATAGCCCACATCCTTGAAGACAGAAATAATGTCTCTCTCCATAGTAGAGGGCAGGTTTGTTTGCTGTTTAGTGTAATAAAGACAATGCTGTTCTCTAGGGGCAAATATTCTGCATGTTTTCTTAAAGTGTATTGAAGAGTTTGGAGTTTTCTAAACTCAGGGTTCCTTTCTATAATCCACTCTATTTGTTATGTGGCATTATAGATATCAAAGCTTAGGAAAATGACAAAATACTGACATTGGTAAGGGATAATGCTTTGCAAGGCATAATGCTTTGTCCTTTGTCTCTGACCCAGGAATCTCCTGTTGCCTATTCGAGTTCATGAAACTGTGGCAGGCTAACCTGTTAGTTTTCGAATAGGGTAAATCCGAAGTCTCTTCACAGCTCTATAGACGGGTGATGTTCAACATGGGATGCAATTGGCCAGTGAGAAATGACAGCAAGTAGCAGGTGCTCAGAGTTACAGCTAAGAAAGACAAGAAGGGAAACAATGACTGACATATATGGAATGTGACCTCTACTCCATGTTACTCAAGTGCCAAAGATATTAAGGAGGTTACCACGAGAATTCCTCATGTAAGTGTTGTGAATATGGATATATTCTATTGGGATCTTAAAGGAAAAGATGGCCTGAATAAATTAAGAGGCCTGAATAAATTTCTTACCCCTATATAAGAGGGGTAGGAAATATTGGAAAAATCAAATTTACATCTTTCTTCTGGTACCTAATTGTTTATTTTTCATCAGCAATGACTATTTCAAATATCTATTTGGCTATAAGAAAGAATTTTGGCTGAAAACTTTCATTATGACAACATATGCTGCTTTGAATAAATTACATTAATATATTATGTAATTAAAGAGAACATTTCCAAATCTTAATACATATTTGCCATATTTCATTATTTAATAGATTACTATTCTCTAGAATAAATACTGGAGCACAGTATAGATAATACCTATATTAATGAGAACTAACCACAATTATAAAAATATAATTATGGATCATATTTTTTCTACTTTTACAAGTTTGGAATTTGTGGTAACTTGAAAAAGGGTGTAAACCAAGGTTTACATTTGTCATGACGATCACAAAGAGTCGGTAAGAAATCAGCATTGAAATAAAAATTTTAAAATGTCATTTCTTACAAAAAAAGTTCCAGGCATCATGGAAATATTTTGAGTATTGCAAATTCAAAAATATTCCTGCAGTAGGAATTGAAACCTGATTATATGGATTGATAGCTTAATATACTGCTTCATGAATCATTTGTATCTACTGATAAATAAAGACATTTAATAAAACATATTAAGTTAATCTGAGTAATTGTATGAATTTAAAATGGACAAAGCTGCCATTCACTAGATGCTTTTTGGAATTCAATATTTTCATTCATTTGAACCAGAGTTCTTCCAATTATCTTTCCTAGCAAGCTTCTATAAATATTTTCAGATTTGAAGCATCTTTATTTTTAGTATAATGTTCACTCTCAACTTTGGTCCCCCATTTTTCAAGTGAACTCCAGGTAACAGCGTATCTGGAAATCAAGAAAACAGGAAGCTGTCATGTATCAGCACTCTGTGAAGGTTTCATTTCCATTACCGTCATAAAAAAATTCACCCATTAATATTTTCCTTTGGTTACCAAATGAGTCTCTCAGAATAATAGCTTCTGGAAGAAGTGTTGAGCTTTTCTACTTACTACATCTACCTTGATGTGATAGGAGTGGAAGTGATGTTCCTTGGTGGCATTCATTTATTTTCTCAGAACACAATCCTTTCGCTGTGAATTCAATTACAATTAATAAGTGTTACTAAACTTTTTTAATTCTCTTCAAGAAATCAAAAAAGGCAATGGTTCCTTATGGTTTTGTGTGTGTGTGTGTGTGTGTGTGTGTGTGTGTGTGTGTGTGTCCTAGGAGCTACAGGATAAGACGGGTAATCACCTACCCCTTAAAGCCTTCAGTAAAATTGATTATTATTAGTGTCATCTACCACATAGGGGTAAGGCAGATAAGGCTGCAAGAGACCTATTCACTACACAATGGTGTGCACTTTGTCACCCAGTGGAATGGGAAGCTCTAAGGAGGCTGTTCTATTAAAAGTATTGGGGAATACATTGCTTTTGATATAAGCATTTTCTTAAATGTCTCCAATAAATTAATCTAAAAGCAAACTCCACATTATTCCTCCTTTTAATTTCAACATTTTTCTTATTTAAAAGCATTATCTGGAAACAAATAAATCACATACATGAAATGTTATCCACTCCTTTGGTTTGTTTAATCCTATCTTACTAAGGAAATGTTGGTAGTATAATTGGTAGAATAAACACATACACATATACAAAGACTTACTATGGGAGACCTTAATGTATACAATTTTTTGAAAAACCAGGATGAAGTGGCAAATCTACTGGAGGATTACTAAGTTTACATAATAGTAACTAACCCTAAATAAATCTTGCTTTAAACCATGAATCTTCATGAATATCTAGCCAAAATAGGTATGACACAAAAAGGAATATAAAATGCTAATTCCAAGCCAATAATTAGGCTTTTAATTCTTTCTGTCTTATGGATTAAGTTCCAAATTTCTGTATATTTTCTTTAGTCAACAGAAAAAACTTTGCTTCAACCAGTGTTAAATGCCACAGATTCCAGTCAATACATGAACTCACCAAATGTACTAGTTTCTTATCATTCTAATTCTAATTCTGTCTTATAAATATATACATACACAATCCTATCTTATCAATTGTCCCCATGCCAGCATTTAAGAAGCAGATGATTGAGGGAAGAAAGGGAGCACCATGGTAGAGAAAGAAATGTAGAGAAAGGATCAGGAATTGAGGGACCTCTGAATAAAATTAAAATGAACTGTAAATAAACGTTGATATTCTAAAACATGTATGGCAATATTATTAATATTTATGAATATGTTATATAGTTATATAAATATATGTAATTATGAAGTTCCTAAAAATATTTTCATGACAGCCTAGTGTGGTGGCTCATGCCTGTAATCCCAGTACTTTGAGAGGTCAAAGTGGACAGATCACTTGAGGTCAGGAGTTTGAGACCAGCCTAGCCAACATGGTGAAACCTCATCTCTACTAAAAATACAAAAATTAGCCAGGCTTGGAGGTGGGTGCCTGTAAACCCAGCTACTGGGGAGGCTGAGGCATGAGAATCGCTTGAACTCGGGAGGCAGAGGCTGCAGTGAGCCGATATCATGCCACTGCACTCCAGCCTGGGTGACAGAGTGAGACTGTCTCTCTCAAATAAAAGGAACATTTTTATGACAAATTATTCACTAAGAGATAAATTGTACCTAATGTTTTAATATTAGCTTTTAGATAAATAAATATATCAATCATATTTTAATATATAATAAAAATATATTCAATATATTTATAAAGACTATATTGACAAGAATTCTCTATATCCAAAAACATGTTCCTCTGCCCTACAATCTCTCTTTTTCTCCCTTCCTTGGTCTCTAGATAGAGTAACATGGAGAGGAATCAGAAGCACCTTAAAAACTTTTGAAGATTTTATGTAGAAAAAAGGAAAACTGGTCAACTAAAACTAAAACATTTAAAAGAAACAAGTGAACTGGTCATTTGGTGAATTGGCTTTTGGCTAATTGAACTACAGCCCAGTTCTGCTTAAGCCTGGATCTTCTAAAGAGATGATAGCCAATACTTCATTTGAAGTTAGCTGGAGCCTAGCCATGATAAGTTTACATAGAAAATGGTCTTCTCATCTGTTCCCTATTATACTGTGTCTCAAACATAATCCTTATTTGTATCAGTTTATCTGTTCAATCTACTTTTCTGCCCGGTTTCTTTCTTGTTATCAACATTTTCAGAAACCCACCGCCCCCTAAGAAATCATGTACATCTAAATCAAATCAACAGAATGCACCCATTAAGCATACAGGTCTTTGTTTAGAGATTTAAAATTTGTTTTGTTTTAACATTTAAACTTTTATCATAAGTCATGTTCTATTCCTAGGTTGCTGAATATTTGCTTCTTAATGGTCCTTTTCATTATTCTTCAGAAATTCTGCTGAATCTTCATTGCACATAATATTTTATTATAGCCATTTGCACATTTATATATATCCATCTTCATTTCTTCATCTCTGAAATTCATGATCAATATACTATATCCAATTGCTCTAAAATAAACCCTGTGGGATTCCATTAAAGCAGTTCCTTTTAAACTTAAATACACTATGTTAATGAAAACATATTATTTTGATTCTTCTACTAATTTGCATTTGCATTATATTTTTCCCCAAGATTTTAGGTGCCATATATTTTTTAAAGTGCTTGAAAGTGTAATAGCCTACATATGTCTGTTACAAGAAAAAATCCAATATGCAGATCAGGTTTTATTTACAGCAAAACTATGGTGTTCACAATAGTGAAAAAAAATAAACAAAGCATTTCTACATTATAAATAAATTCTGCATTTTCACCTAAAATATATTTTATCGATAAATATATGAAATTCATAACTTGAAATGTTTCTACTATTCTAATGGAGTTAAATTTTAAACACAACTTGATATGTCACAGTTTTAATATTGTGTTTTATAAGATACCTGAAATGTCTATATATCATCAAAGTAGCATAAATATCTTACAAAATCAGAGGAATTAGAACAACTGTTTGCAATAAAACATTACAGAATTTCTTTCTCAGAATTATTCAAACTGGACTCCCATTTCATTCTTGTGCTTCATTTTTAACAGACTTAAGAGTCAGTGCTTTAAAAAATCCTGTATTAATGAAATTTTGTTCCAATTAAATAAATCATTTGTATTTATAAATGTTAATAGCTTCCCTATTTAAATTTAATGCCCTTTGGATTGTTCAGTGCACCACACACCACATCTGTTCACTTTCCAATGTGATAAGTTGCCAGCTTATATTAAAAAAGTACAAATGGAGTAATACCAGGAAAGGGCATGTGGGGAGGCAAGCAGTAGATACAATTACTTTCACGTAATTTTTAAATCGCTTTATCAAACTCCTCCTGGAAATTTTGTAGAGATACTTCCTTTCACCTGGGGAACTATTGTTGGACCATGTGTCCATCATGATATAATGTAAGTCTCTGCTCATAATAACAGAGGCAGAGAGAAAACCACAGACAGGAATAAGAACAAGACCTAAGGCAAGTCTGAACCCACAAATGTAAGATGCTAGGCAGGCTTTCCTCCTAATCAATATTCTTTGAATATTTTGTTCAACCTTTGTTAATGGGAGCAAGTAGAAAACTGATTTTCCATTTATTAAAACTATATACTTCTTTACATTCAAAATAATTAACAGTTCTGTTATATGTATTGAATGTAATATTCCATTTTAATTTACCATATATTTGGAATTAGGTTTCCATAATTGTTTTCCATTGTTCACAAAATGGATGGCATAGTCACTAAGGCTCATGGTTTAGAAGAACAGGCATTTTCTTGCTTTCATACCTCTAGAATGGTCAAAATTATGAAATTAAAAAATAGGATGGCCAATTAAAGTTGAATTTCTCAATAAACAGCAAATAAATTTTTGTAGTAGTAAATCCTAACTATTGCCCATCCCATATTTTAATATAAGTATTATATGTCTTAATTTTTCAGACATATTTATACTTTAGATTCATTGTTTGTCTCAAATTCAGAATTAGCTGGATGTTTAGTGTTTTTTATTTAATTTTTCTGGCAACCCTGTCATGCACACTTTTGAACTACAGAACCCAATTTTAGCTGAACTATAATAGCCAAACGTGATTATGCCCAGAACTCTTCATGAAATATACATTTTTAAAAGGACGAGTTTCCTGGGCAAAGAATGCTTCTGAGTAGATGCAGCTGGAGTGTCGAGGCTGTTATGTATTCTGGACAGGAGTTGAAGGAGACTTGCACTAAGATGATAAAAGAAAAGCTAGAGAAAAGCCGATAGAATTATAGAATATGAAAGTGATAAAATCAACAGGGAAGGCTATTTGTCTAAACTAAAGGAAGCTAAAACTTTAGGGTGCTAATGTAACGAGGCTGTTTTCTGGACAAAACTGGCAGTTTCTAAACCAGTTCACCTGCATCACTCTAGCCCCCTACTGTCAGTTTTCACATAGTAGCCAAAAGCAAATATGATTTTGTCACTTCCAAGCTTAAAATCCTTCAGAGGCTTCCTATTGTCGTTAGGACACATGAAGATCACTTCTTACGCCGTCCTTGTCTCATTCTCCAGCTATACCTACTACTCTGCTAGCCTTCCGGCCACACTGGCTCCCTTTGTCCCTCAGATATGGTATGGGTCCCTCTGCAATAGGGCTCCAAATGGGTATAGGGATCTGTTCTCCATACTCCCATTCATTCTTCCCGTCTAATGTTGCATCACTTCCTGTCAGAGACCATTCTTGACTTCCCTGACATTATGAAATCCCTCTATTATGTGCTGTCAGCAAACTGGCTGTCTTTCCTTGGTACCACCTGTCAGAGTTGAATTTTCATGTTTATAAAGTTTTTAACAGAAAATATCAAAGATATACACAAATAGAGAGAAGAGCACAATGAAGACTCATTTACCCATCTGAGATCCAGTGCTGTGGTCTGAATGTGTCCCCCCAAGTTTATATGTTGAAATCCTAACTCCTCAAGATGATAATACTAGGAGGTGGCCTCTGGAAATTGATTAGGTCATCAGGGCCTAGTAAACAGAACTAGTGCCCTTATAAAGAAGGCCTTAGGGAACTCTTTTGACCTTTATGCTATGTAAAGACACACTGAAGAGATGACTGTCTATAAACCAGGGCTTTCATCAGAAACCAAATCTACCAGCACCTTAATTTTTGGTTTTCCACTCAGCCTCCAGAAGTGTGAGAAGTATATTCTCATTGTTTCTAAGCCACCCAGTTTATGGTATTTTGTGACAGCAGCATGAAAGTTCTAAGACATCATTGTGGTCTTAATGTTGTGTCCTCCCCAGATTTATACTTTGCAATCTTCACCACCAAGGTAATAATATCAAGAGGTGGGGTCTTTAGAAGGCGCCTAGGTCCTGAGGCTGAAGCCCTCATGATTGAGATTAGTGTCTTTATACGAGAGATCACAGAGAACTCCGCCTCCTGAGTTCATGCCATTCTCTTGCCTAGCCTCTCAAGTAGCTGGGACTACAGGTGCCCGCCATCACGCTCGACTAAATTTTTTTTTTTTTTTTTTTTTTTTTTTTTTGTATTTTTAGTAGAGACAGGGTTTCACCGTGTTAGGCAGGATGGTCTTGATCTCCCGACCTCATGATCCACCCGCCTAGGTCTCCAAGAGTGTTGGGATTACAGGCGTGAGCCACAGCGCCTGGCCTAGATTAATTCTTTATGAAATTTCATGAGAGTGTCTTTTTAGCCTCTCACTAAACACATACAGGATTGAGAAATATATTCTCGAAAGAAATAACTGAATCCATTTATAGATGTATTCTAGTTATTGGAAATTATTTTATGTTAAGTTTTTCTTCCCCATCATTTCCACCTTTCACTCTAGTCATATCCTCCAGAACTTCTCAAAATGAATCCAAACTTCCCTACACATATGAATCTTTAAATAATCAAAAAGAGCTATCAAATTCCTCATACCTTCCTTCTCCAAATGAAACATTCTCAGCTCTTGCAGGTAGCTTCTCATGTCGTGATTTACAGTGAGCAGCAATGTTCTCACTACTTGTACTAGAATATACTTCAATATGATTAAAAGACCTCCAAAAGTGAGCTTTCCAAAAGAGAGAGCAGTACCCTAGTGAGGTCTTCCCAGTGCAGAGCAGAGAAGCCCCATCCTAACCTCACTTCTATTAATGCAAGAACACAGGACACCATTGGCTTGTACTGAGCCTATTAACAATGAAAGCTAAAATCCTCTCACTAGTCAATATGAGTTAGCATGTTAACAAGCAGTGGTATTGGCTAGCAAACAATCAAAATTTGTATGTAAACACTAAGAAGTTCCTAGATATTCTTTTGGGAAATAAACAGAGTATAACTCAATTAATAAATAATGGGGATTAGATTTTATTATTCCCACTTTATAAATGAGAAAACAAAACAGATTAAATGACACGTTCAGACTTATAACCGAGGGGCAACAAAAATTAGCCTAGAGTTACCCAAGCCTTGTGCATTGCATATTGTGCTATACCATGCTACCCTCTAGTAAGTATTTTCCATCATTTTTACCAAGAGCACTATTTATAATAAAGTTCTTAAAAATAGTAATATGTAGAGTAATAAATAAATGGAAATGTATATTCTTCATTGCTTATCTTTTTATCTCCCTCTGTACATTTAAAAATATGTGAACAAAAGGTTTGTGGTTGTTTAATACTTTGAACAAGAGAGGTTTCTCTTAAAATATTTTTGAAAAATTACTTTTAATTCAAGCTGACAGGTAATTTTTCTTTAGGGCCTAGAATGATGAGCATAGCATTTTATGTTAACACTCAAGACAGTAAACAAAATAAGAATTATGTGCTTAAACCAAACTTACGAACTATGGATTCAAAATTTATTAGCATGGACCTAAAAGCCATTTTAAACATTGCAAATGATACAGTTTTCATCAGCTTTTCAGTTCCTGTCCAGAAGTGAATTGAACAAATCCATTAGAGCTACAAACATAATTTCAGCAGAGAGAGTTCAGGTGGGATCCTGCCTAAAAGACTGTAGCTGATTCTCCAGGAGCACCAAGGGGTCCTTGAACTGGGGTACCTAAAGATACTTAATATGTGTAATTTGTGTTACATCTCTCAGTAGCCCTGGTGAATGTTTTCTTTCTTATATTTCCAGAGACATGTAGATGTATCTGCAATTAAATATTTCCACAATTTGCTGTGATATAGGATGTCACAAGGACTATTTAACTGAGAAGCACGTTTTCTCTAAATTCACTGGACATTCTGAATGTCTTTCCAGTGCAGCTTGGGGAAGATAAGGTGAAAGTTTGTTATCTGCAACTACTAATTATCTCCGAAGAATGGGGACATCCTGGTCTGAGTACGTCAGGGAAATGATCACAGCTGTACAAACAATGCTCATTTGGTAACATGGCCAACTACAACAACTCAGTCTCCCATCTTTCCTGGTGGTAAACACTCTTCATGACCATATGAAGGTCTGCCCTGTTATCCTGTCAAAATTTACTGCATTCTGTTGCCTCTTGCTTTCTGGAGCCTCATTAGGCCCTGTTTGGCTTGAATCACACCCTACAACCTGAGAAAGTTTTCACCTATAAAATATTCATTAGATCACGGAACAAAATGTTTCCTTCATTCAAGGACAATTAAGAGAGAATTTCTCGTCTCCTCTTGGGAAATTCAATCACTTATCTTTTGTCTAAAGACATGGGGCTTGTAGCAAATGCAATAATTCATTTATTATTTATTTTCAATCTATTGTGGATTATTATAAAATAATGGAAATACCACTAGGTTTAAAAATTTGCCATTGAATCTAGGCAATGCCATATATTAGGGCAGTAACGTTACTTCTCTGAGTTTGAGTTTCCTCACAGGAAATAATGAGATGTCCATCTCCTAAAGGTATTTTGATGATAAAATTCGGCAAAATATGTGAAAACCGCAGGCCCAATACTACCATTTAGTAGGGATGCTAAATTTTTGTTAAATCATAAGCAAATGATTCAAATAGTATGATACTTTTCTCACCCAGATATGTAATTATTTAGACAAAGACTGTTCTCTAAGCCCCAACTGTATTGTAGGAGTTCATCAAACCAATAAAAATTGTTAACCAGAGATGCAAGATATATTATGGTAACAGAAGGTGATAAAATCTCTACAGAGTAAATTAAATGTGTGCTACTAACTACACTTTACATATTGACAGCATCATTAAAAAAATAACCCAGCAGTATTATTATGGCACAAATTTTATTTTCATAACAGCCCACAGCTTTATTTTCGAAGTGATACGCTTTACATTCTTAGTTTTCTAATTTCATGTCAGAAATAAAGACTGAAAAGTCTGTGGTAATCAGAAATTCTTCAGTGGAATTTCACACATATATGTCACAGAAATCTGAAATTTGATTTGGAGACACTTTCTTACCTCTTGCTCCCTCTTCCACACCCCATTCTTTCCTTAGTGGTTACCCTTACCATAATTGGTTCTTGATAGATATAAAACAGCATAATGATATTAAATTTTTAATCAGTTGGCTATATTTTGAATATAGAAATGGAATGTTTTTGAAGTCAAGAGATGTCTGTGTTAGCTTTCTCCAAGTGTTAAGAGCTTTTGCAATTATGCCACTAAGGAGAACTGGTTGAAAATGTTTGGATAACTTTTAGATAATACTCATTTATTCACTTCAAATATTAAAGCTTCTATTACAACAATACAGTGATTACTTCAAAAATGTGACTATAGCGTTTATATAATTAGATCCACAGATATCTTTTAGCATTTCTATAACACAGTAAAAAAGTAATTTCTAGAAGTTGACACTAAGTTCACGGAGAGAATATTTTTCATGACAGAATATAAATGGAGCCAGTTCTTGGGCCTGGTTTTATCAGTTTTCAGAGAAGTCACAAACCCATCTTGACAGTGGACCATTTAATAGAAATGTAATATGTAAATAATAATATATAATATATGTAAAACACTTAATATGAGAATAACTTTCTTTGTCTATGCATTTATATAAAAGAAGACTAGTTTGGAGGACTTTTGAGGGATCAAGGCACATTTGTAAAATATATTGTCATGATTGGGGGAAATTTTTAGATTATTTCCATAAACTGTCTTCAGGATAAATTATCATCTTTCTGAAAAAATATAAGCATAAAACTACTGAAAACTTCCAAGTCTCCTACAGGTCATAAATGAAGTTTGATACCTGCTAAGATTTAAATTTTAAAGAGTCCAGGGTGATTTTCTCAAATACTGTCACACCTTTTGATAAGTGTGAGGGTGACAGGAAACTGAAGTCCTAAGGAGACCTAGAATGGGTTAGCTCTGAGAAACTTCCAATGCAAACCCTGTTATGTCATTAATCTGGTCTTCTGAGCCATCAGGCTGGAAACACAAATTACCACAAATCCATTCAAATTACCACAAAACAATGATGTTTTCATTCAAATTTAAAAGTAATTGTTATGCCCCCTAAATGGTCATTACCTCTTTCACTATATGCTACCTAGAGAGTAGTATCAGTTACAAAAAGAGTCTACAACCTGTTGACAACTGACTTTGTTGACAACTGACTTTGACACATCCAATGTTCGTTAACAGCTCCTCATCACAATGAGTCTTTCTTTCTCTCCTTCTTAACATATTTCAACTTAAGTAATGCAACTGTATGCTGTCTACTTTCTTCTAATTTACTGTAACTCATATGTATCTCATTCTTGTGTACAATGTGATGCCATTATTTGCTGTCTATAGTTTCCTCACTGTGCTATGCCTTTTCTTCAAATTTTAGTGCATACTTATCTTTCTATTACACACCATCAAAACATCCACAGGGAAGAATGAAATCACACATCTGTCATATTCAAGGGAAATGAATTGATGAAGATGATTTACTGAAACTCATGATGGGTTTGAATACCATTTCTATTGTATCTGTTCACATAATACGTTTAGCATTATATTTTATTCATTATTAAAAGCTTTATCATAATAATTTAGAACAATTTTCTGTTGCAATGAAAGGTTTTGATAGTAAAATTGATGAATCGTGTTTCATGTCTGCTCAAATTTTACAAAAAGAAATAGAATCCATTTAAAATCCCCTTCTAGAAAATATTTTATTTTATTTCTAACAATAGCATGATTTTCTAGACACTGGATTTTTTTTTTTCCATTTTCTTGGTTATTTCCTTTAGGGAACTCTTACATCTGGCAGTCTCAATTTTTATTTGTTAGTTCAAAAACAAAATGTAGTTTGATATAGCAAATTTTGGTCACTGTAACTGGAAAATTTGAAAGGAAGACAACAAAACTCAGCATTTCATGATGATATCCATGAAGATATTTTTCTTTTAGTTATGTAAAGCCCAGGATATAACTAAAACCAAAATCAAATATATATACACATATATATATGTATATATAAATTATATATATACACACATATATACACATATATGTGTATATATATTATATATATGTAATTATTTTAATAATAAACCTCCATAATATGCCCACTAGACAATATAGATTATTGGGAGCAATTAGCACCTCTTGAAACATTTATATAGATCATTCAATTCCCCAGGATCTGAAAATAAGCATATATATAAACATATGAATATATATAAGTTGCATTTTTATGTATACATCAATAATAAGTGTAATTGGCAGTGCCATTATTTCCCTTCCCCTTAGTTTTCTTTGGTTTCTCCTGTGTTCAAATATTTCTGATGTTGTCTTTGAGTTATATATGCATATATTTCCAACCACCAATGCTTTTGAATAACAAAATCAGAAAATGGATAAACAAATGTATGAACCCATACATACAAACTCGAGGGCCAAACCATTGTTTAGAGTAGTAAAAACTGACCCCAGCTGTCATCTAGACTTGAGAATCTCAAGTTCATCAGATTACTTGAAGAATTTTTTTTTTTCCTCCTCCTCTCAGTAAAAGGCACGGAAGGATTAGGCAGAACAAGGTGGGCAGACATTCTCTGTAAAGGTCCAGTAGTGAATACTCATTCAATGAGTTTGATGCATAGGCTACAAACATTGTTTGTCAAATAATTTTGTGTTTGTTTAAGCCCTTTAAAGATTTAAAACAACATTCTTGTTTTGTTTTGTTTTGTTTCGTTTTAGAAATTATATTAACAACACAAAAGCAGTTTTCTCATAAATTATAGAAATTTGTAATGCTCTTGATAATTATTCAACATCTTAGTTTTTAAAAAAGGAGAAAATAAATTTTATTCTTCAAATTTACTTTTTAGACCGTGTTAGTAAGATATAATTGATATACATATAACTAAGCATATTAAGTATATATAGTTTGAAGTGTGGACATATGCATCCACCTGTGAAACCATCCCATAATCAAGGTAACAGACATAGCCATCACCTCCAAAACTTTCTTTGCATCTTTTTTTTTTCAGTGTTAAGAACATTTAATATAAGATCTATCCTCTTAATTGATTTTTTATTACTATACTTAAGTTCTGAGATACATGTGCAGAATGTACAGGTTTGTTATATGTATACACACACCATGGTGGTTTGCCACACCCATCAGCCCGTCATCTACATTAGGTATTTCTCCTAATGATATCTCTCCCCTAGCCCCTCACCCACTGACAGGCCCTGATGTGTGATGTTCCCTTCCTTGTGTCCATGTGTTCTCAACTCCCATTTATGAGTGAGAACATGCAGTATTTGGATTTCTGTTCCTGTATTAGTTTGCTGAGAATAATGGTTTCCAGCTTCATCCATGTCCCTGCAAAGGACTTGAACTCATCCTTATTTATGGCTGCATAGTATTCCATGGTGTGTATGTGCCACATTTTTTTTATCCAGTCTATCATTGATTGGCATCTGGCTTGGTTCCAAGTCTTTGCTATTGTGAATAGTGCTGCAATAAACATGCCTGTGCATGTAAAACACCATTATTAGCTGACAGTTGTATAAAAATAGGCCTTGGCCTACTTTGTCCAGCAGGCACTATTTTGTGAAACTCTCAGGACGATGCTAAGATACTTTGGGGCTGTTTCTTTCTCCCTCAAGGCTGCCTCACCCTAGAACAGTGCATTAATTCTCTAGAAGCCTGTTCTCCTGAGTTGATTCTCTCCCTGACAATCTAGTGGCAGATTAAGCTAAAATTCCCAGTAGCTCCTCTCTGAAATGCTCCCTGAGCAGGATTCTGTAAGCTGTGGCCATGAGATGGAAGTGGAAATGATCACAACTTATAAAAGCCAGTGTCGTATGGCCAAGGCTATTTCTTTGTCTCAGCAGCTGGCTGGCTCAGTTATATTTAATCAGAACCCTTTGTGCTCACTGAATTTGTCATCTGTTAACACTTATTCAGGCAAAACTATTTGTTTTGGCGCTAAGTCAAAAATCCCAGAGCATGACACTAAGGAAATCTACCTAAAAGGATATTCTAGAAGCCTCACACTCACCCACCTAAGACCACCTCTTCCCTAAACTAATCCTAAGAATGCTTGGTTTGAGTATACAAATGTAAGGAGATTTTGTCAAAATAGTACTCAACATAATGTCAACAACTGATAATTTATGTCTTTGCAAGAAATAGTATCATAACATTATATTTGTATCAGATTAATGAAAAGTTGTATTTAATTTAAACACTATCTTTAATATAATTTTACACCTTCTTAGATTATTTCTCTTAAACGTGGTCATCAAATGTTACAAAGAAGGTCACATGCTGTTAAGATCAGAGCAATAGCACATAAATAAAAATATATATATATAAAAACAATAAAAAAACCCTATCATTCTGAAATTTCACTTCCCTTATGATTGCAAACATACTTGGTTTCTACCTCAAATTATTAGTTTCCAAGCCTATAAAGAAATCCTTTTATGCTGAAATTCCTGGCAGGTAGTCTAAAATTGTACTAACAACAAGTATTAATGGTGTTAGAAAATATCAGATTCTTTCTTCAAACTCATTACATAAGACACAATGTGCTTCACAGGTCTCTCCAGTTGTATGTTATCACTGTGTGCAAAATTCTTCATCATATCTCTTTGCTTTTTTACTCCATAATCAATTAATCAATATTTCATTTATGGAGCCCTCAGTATTGTACTGGGCCAGGAATTTTCAACCCTGACTTTTGCATTTGCATCTCCCCTAGGAATCTTTCAATATTATATAGATTTCTGGGCCCTGTGCTAGATTTCCTGTGGGGTATAACTTTGTCATATTTTTATAAACACTTTCATATATGATTCTGATATGCATGTGGGATTGATAAACTCTGTGCTTGGCCTTGTGGGAATACAGAAGGGCAAATAAAAGAGACTAGTTAGGAATAACCTAATAAGTGTTAGTCTTTTGATGAGTTATTGTGTTGTAATTTAATTCTCATTACTATTCTATAAGGGATTCAATTTTTCTCCTAGTATCAAAAAATACTCATGAAATCAAAATTGCTTTTAAGATGAAGTCATATCTCCCAAAGCCCATAACCTTTCCATTAGGCAAAGAAGCAAGCCACAGCTAAATTGAGGCAATGAAGCAATCAGCAACTACCAGAATCCTTTTGTCCTGATCCTTGCCCAGATCATGGGGCGTCTAGTGTCTCAGTTGCTACACTGGCTCCACTCAGCTGCAGGTACCTAAGAACATAACTTGCAGATTCAAGTCCACCAAGGGTTAAATTGTTCCTGCCTGACTAAGCCTTACAGAAGTAAAGAAAGTCGTATTCTCTAAGTGAGGTATAAAATACATTTTTTATCTCAAGCTTGGTATGTCTGGAAGAAGGCTTATAACACCTTTGATTATAAATGTTAAATAAGATATTCTTTATAAAATATCCAGCCAAGTGCTTGACATAGATATAAGTATTTTAACCGACATACCCTTCCTCTTCCTACTACTCTCTACCCTGAAGAGGAAAAATATGAAACAAAATAAAAGTATTTCGAGGCTTTCTAAATGCCAGCCCATTAGACTAAGACAGGCTGGTGTCTTGTCCTATATGTATGACCGCAGTCAGCACTTCTGTCTTGAAATTCCAGCTACTGCATCACAGCCCAGGATTAGCTTCCCTATATGAATATTAATTGCTATGATAGAGGTTGGTGAGCCTCTCTCCCTTGCATATAATGATTTAAATGTTTGGCTATTTATTTGCAGAGCTATCCTATAGGATTAGAAGCCTTGCCCTGACCCTAACCACCCATATTTCTCATTTAACTTCTCCTAGTCACATTATGCCACACTTTCATTTTGTGGGTTTTGTAAATTATAAAGCTATGAGAAGAAGGAAAACTCCTGATTTGTTTACATTTTTACTAACTTCCTTTAAAGGTCAAGATAAAATATCCATTTTATAGAACATTGGCATGAAAAGGGAGATTATTATTTAGTACTACTCAATATCAGACCTGATATTAATGCTTCACATACAACATGTATGGAAAAAAAAATCTGAAAAAAAGTTGGGATTTTTTGTTGTTTTTTGTTTTTTTGTTTTGCTTAAAATGTTTTCCAGACCCCAATTCCAATGAAACAGCTGATGTCAACCAGTCTGAAGACCTCTCCACAGAGGAAAAAATAAGCATGAGAAAACAGTTTCTTCAGCTTTCTATCCTATGACTTCACCCTACTCTTCAACCAATCAATGATTTCCATTCTTAAACCAAGTCTAAAAGCCCTAAAACCCCTCTCTCCAAACTCCTTGAAGAGATGGATTTGAGGTTTCCTCTGTATCCTCATCCAACACCCCTACAATTAATCTTTTCTCTGCTGTTGTCTCTACATATTGATTTCCCATGTGCTTCAGGCAAGGAACTAATTAAGGTTACAAAATGAGTATGAAAATCAGTGTAGAGGAAGAAACAGAGGAAAACAAACAAACAAACAAACAAAAAACACTAGGTTATTGTGTGATGTAGTCTAGGGAGAGAAGGTGGAAAAGAAAAAAAAAAGTCCCAAAAATGAGACAACAAGTGTTCCACCATTAATTATTAGGAGAAGAGGAGCCAGTAGTGAAATCTAGAAGGAAAGGTCATTTAATAAGAGAATTAAAAAGTGAGAGAAGTGAATGACAGAAACTAAATGGAAATGTTGTTTTGGGATGGAAGGATGAGCTAACTCTCAGATATGAGAAACTTCAAGAAGGATGCCTTCAAATAAGGGAAAATGATGTTACATAAATGATCACACTCTTTTTCCTTTCTTCTCTTTTTCTTTCCTCTTTAAATTAGAATTTCAGAGCTCATTCTCAGAAATTTTAATTCAAAATGTCTGCAGCAGGATCTCTAGAGCACAGATGATTCCTATTCAAGTGATCTGAACTCCACTTTTAAAAACTTTGTGAGAGAATTATTAGAAAATAAATTGTTCCTTAAAAGGAAAAAAAATGAAAAAAATAACATTAATTTACCTTAATCCCTATGTAATTTGTCTGCTTACTAAATTTTCTATAATTCCATGGAAAAGATGACCCAACAGAAAATAGAAAAGAGGAGTCAACCCTTGGTGTTCACCTTTTAGATGTTTTATTCTCTGATATAAAAGAAAGGAGCTCATGTGTATGGACAAAGAGATAGTGAAACATTTGATGAGTAAAAGCAAGTCTTCCTATTCATAAGAATAGAATTATAGGGGGAACCAGCCCCCAATATTTCAACTTAGGTTATTTTCTATTTTCCCTAAGTGTCAGTCAGTCTGAGAAATAAAGAGAAAGAATACAAAGAGAGAAATTTTACAGCTGAGCCTCTGGGGGTGACATCACATGTCAGCAGGTTCTGTGATAACCACCTGAGCTGCAAAACCAACACGTTTTTATTAAGGATTTCAAAAAGGGAGGGGGGTACAAATAGGGAGTGGGTCACAGAGATCACATGCTTCCTAGGGCAATAAAAGATCACAGGGCAAATGGCAGAACAAGACCACAAGGTCAGGGTGAAATTAGAATTACTGATGAGGTTCCATGTCCCACTGGGCATGCGTTGTCATTGATAAACATCTTAACAGAAAACCAGGTTTGAGAGCAGACAAACAGTCTGACTAGAATTTGCCAGGCTGGAATTTCCTAATCCTAGCAAGCCTGAGGGCACTGCAGGAGACCAGGGCATATTTCATCCCTTATCTTCAACCGCATAAGACAGACACTCCCAGAGTGGCCATTTTAGAGACCTCCCCTTCAGAATGCATTCCTTTCCCAGGGTTATTCCTTGCTGGGAAAAGAATTCAGTGGTATTTCTGCTATTCGCTTTCTGCAAGAAGAGAAATATGACTCTGTTCTGCCTGGCCCCACAGGCAGTCAGACCTTATAGTTATCTCCCTTGTTCCCTGAAAATCACTGTTATCCTGTTCTTTTTCAAGGTGCCCAGATTTCATATTGTTCAAAAACACATGTTTTACAAGCAATTTGTACAGATAGCGCAATCATCACAGGGTCCTGAGGTGATACACATCCTCAGTTTATGAAGATGATGGGATTAAGAGATTAAAGTAAAGACGCATAGGAAATTATAAGAGTATTGATTGGGGAAGTGATAAATGTCCATGAAATCTTCACAATTTATGTTCAGAGATTGCAGTAAAGACAGGCATAAGAAATTATAAAATTATTAATTTGGGTAACTAAGAAATGTCCATGAAATCTTCACAATTTTTGTTCTTCTGCCATGGCTTCAGCCGGTCCCTCTGATCGGGGTCCATGACTTCCCACAACATAGAATAGACTTCCTAGGGTAAGTGGGAAGGAAAGCAGAGAGGGATGCAATTTTTGAGAGCCGAGATGAGGAAACCAGACCTGAAAGCACCATGTGGTGTGGTAGGAAATTGAGATAGCATTCACTATTGCCAACCCTTACTCCAGTGAGCACATTCTGTTGCTAGTCACCAAGAACTGTGTGCAAACCCAGTTAGGACCAACAGGCCATCTAGCCTTCCTTTAAGAATATCACTTATTATCTATGAAATGCATCATCTGAACTTCCAATTGTGGTTCACCAAAGCTCTTATTTGACAATGGCAATATATTGATAAGTATCGCATGACTTCCTGATGGGAGTGATGCTCTGTGGCCTTGAAGTTCACTGGTACCTGCTCTGACTGGTCTCAGACAACCTCTAATTTGACAACCTTGGGAATTTTTAGCTCTTGAAGACTAAGGGAAGGCTATGGAAATTCGCAAATAACACCGTAAGAAAGGAAAAGTTACCCACACATGCCTGAGAAGAATTAAGTGGAATTAGCTAGAAACTTACACTCCCCCAATCTGGGAAAGTACAAAAACTGTCCACTGCATATTCAATTACATCCTTTAATCATTCAACACATATTTATTGAGTGCTCACAATCCAGCAGACACTGTGCTGATCTACTCAGAGTGAGATGAGAAGCCAGAGGTGATCCCTGAGCAGAGAACTAACAAGGTTGGCCTTACCTGAAGTAAGATTTTCCTGGGCTCTATGTTGAAACAAAAACAAAGGCAGGGGTAGGATCAGCTGATTGGATATTGTCATCATCCAACCAAGAGACAATTGGGCTTTGACGATGGTGGCAAAGCTTACTATCTCTACTAGGTATAGAGGGGTTGTTGGATACTGGATTTTTGCAGGGTGGTAAATATTAATGAAATGAGGAAGGCTAAATAGGTATGAGAGGAGTTGGCAAGACAAGTTAGATCTAAGCATACAGGCTTAGGACGTTCTAGCTGCCTTCAGCCTTGGCACAGAAATTGCCTAGCCCATTTTCTTGGGGTCTTTGACTAAGAAACAATCTCTTCACCTTTTGTTAACTATCTGGACTCATAATAATTGGACAGATCACTCTCATTTTATCTATGCAGGGTCCTATGTCCTAAAGAAAGGAGCCACGAGTGGCTAGAATGTGTTGTACTGACTGTGTGAGCAAAGCAAAGAATTTAAAGAAGGTCTGAACATGATATCCAAGTGTTTCGTGGGAAAAGCGCTCTTGATCAGGAATACGAAGGAAGCACAATTTATGAGGCGGGGGAGGAGGAGAAGTTCTGTAGTTGCTCAACAGGCAGACTAAAACTTCTGAGGCAGGAATGGCTAGGGCAAGTTCAATGGACACTCTGCCCTCCCCTGAGATCCAAAATCTTATAAGTCTTTAGAAGAGTAAATTTAATGAGAGTAGGAAATGGGGCTTTTAATGGGCAAATCTTCTTCAAGAGAAAATATAAAAATTTCTGTCAAAGATGTAGAAATTGAAAAAGAAATCTATCAAATACATACACTCAAGAGACACATATAAAGTTACTGTTTCTTATGATTTCTGAAGAGGTACAGAGAATTAGGCTACAGAATTAAGCGAGTTAGTTTCTATAATTAAAAGAACATGCTTATTCAATTGTTTATCAAAGGTGACATTATACAAAACAATGAAGGATATGTTATATCATTTGAAATTTGTTAAGCAACTGTTAATACTACCCTACTAGACACTTTACATGTGTTGAGAAAATTGAGTCTATATGAGATTAAATAACTTGTCCAGGATATAAATCTTAGATTCTAACCTAGCTCTGTCTTAGGATCTTTTTCATTGCTAATGCTTTTTCACAACAGGCCTGGGTCTGTCAGCATTTATGTAAGAGCTTATTCTCCAGTTTTATTTGCTATTTTAAAAAATAGATAGATGGACTTATCCTTTCAACTGAAAAAAAAAAGAAAAAAAAAACAAACAAACTAGGACCTCTCCCCTAAAAACAAACAAAAAAACAAAAAGGACACATATGCTAAATAACAATAGACACTAGACATTGGGAATGAACAGATATCAGGTAACATTCCCTAGGTGATGATAAACAAACAAAATGAGCCATATGATTATCCTAGCTTACTGCCTTGATAGAGTTTTCAGGCAATGACTCAAGTTTGGAAAATTTCTTGAGTTGAGTGCAGAGTTGAGATTCCAAGGAGGCAAAGGGGAAGGTAGGTATCATAGGACCGACTGTCAGAGATGAGGAAACTGCACACAGAAAGAACTCGAGAAACCTGAGGAGGAAACAGTAGCCAGCACACATACATGTCTGGGAATTGTGATGTTCTAATTATTCAGACTGGAAAACCTCACAAGCCACAAGGCATTAGGTAGATTACAAAGACGATATTGTCTCAGTGTTAGGAAATAATTAGCCTTAGACAGAGTACTGCTCTGGACCCGTTGAACAAAAAGGTGAAAACAAGATGTGATAGGATGAAACTGCTTTTAAGCAACATAAATGAGTCTCAGAAAAACTTAAGAAAATGTATAGGCATACAAAAATATCTAGCACCCAACATGGTAAAATTCACAACGAAGGACATTCAATATGACATGCAAGGAAAGGAGGACAATATGACCCAAAATGAAGAAAAAAAGTCAATTAATTGAAAACAAAAACTGATAGAAATGTTGGAAATAGCAGACAAGAACATTGAAATAGTAAGTATAATTGTACTCCAAAGGGTCAAAAATTCAGAGTCCTGAAAGATATAAAAAACACAAATATAAATTCTAGATATAAGTTGTAATGACTACAATATATGAAATGGTAAATACACTGACTGAAATAAAGTCAGAGTAGATATGTTGCCAAAAAATGAATAGTGTACATGAAGATGTAACTATAGAAACTATACAAAATAAAATTCAAAGAATAAATAAAAAGCATCAGAAAGCCGTGCAATAACTTTAAGCAGCTTAATGTACTTAATGTGAAAGAGATGCGAGAAAGGGTTGCAGAACAAATATTTAACAGAATAATGGGCATTTTTTCCCAAATTTCAAGAAAACTATAAATCCACAGATCCCAAAAATACAAAAAAGCTCAAGTGCAGAAATAAAAAGAAAACTAATTAAAGGTACATTCTAATTAGCTAGCAAAAGTCAGTGAAAAAAAATTATTAAAGTTTCTGGGAAAACAGAAGACACATGATCTACAGATGAATAAATAGCAGATAAATGACAGCAGATTTCTTATCAGACAAAGATGTAAAAAGTCAGTAGAGCAACATTTTTAAAATACTGAAATAAAAGGATCTACAAACCAAGAATTCAATGTCTAGTAAAAATACCTTTCAAAAATAAATGTAAAATAAGGTTGCAATTCTTAGACCTATAATAGCTTAACAAATTTATTATCAGCACACTTACAATACAAGGAATATTAAGGGCAATCATCCCAGATGAAAGAAATTGACACCAAATCAAATATGGATCTTCACAAAGGAAAGAAGAACACGAGAAATGGTAGCCCATGAGTAAAAATATAAGGTTTTATATTTTTATTTAAATATATATTTAAATTTTTTATGTAAATATATTTGTATTTAAATATCTTTAAAATATTATTCACTGTTTATAAACAAAAAAAATAAATAGTATGGGACTTCTGACATGAAAGTAAAACATTCAGGAGAGGAAAAATTTTAGTGTACTATTTTAAGGTTCTTACCTAATGTTAGTACAGTGTCACTTATCATTAGACTGTGATAGATAACTATAAATCAGAAAACATCAGGTAAAATAAGAAGAGAGAGAGAAAATGACAATAAGTCAATGTGAGAAAAATTGGACCCAAAAATATTAATAAATCTAAAAGAAGGGAGAACAGGAAAAATGGAACAAAACCCACAAACCTATAGGGACAAATATTTTTTAAAAGCAATATTTAAACCTAGTTATTTGGATAAATCACACTAAATATAAATAGTGTCTATGTACAAATTAAAGAGGAGGTCATATTGAATAAAAGCAGCAAAATCCAACTACATGCTATCTACAAAAATGTATTACAAACAAAGTAACAAATAGGTTAAAAGAGTATTATAAAAATATACTGTATTAACACTAATAAAAAGAAAGCAATGTCAACTACATTAACAACAAAGTAGATTTCAAAACAAAAAATATTACTAGGAACCAAAAATAAGCTAACACAGAATTAATAAAAAGGTCAATTCATAAAGATAACATACCAACCCAAAATGCTTTCTGGAGCTTCAAATTATATAAAGAAACACTGATGAAACTTCAACAAGAAATGAACAAACAAATAAATACAGGCCAAGATTTTAATACCTCTTTTTCAATAACTGATGGAAAAAGTAGGCACAAAATCAGTACAAATATAAAAGATGTGAGGACCACTACCCACCAATTTGATCTAAATAACATTTTTGGAATATTACCCCAAAGACAGTAGAACACAGATTCTTTACTAGTGCACAAAAAATTTACCATGACAGACCATATTCTGGGTCATAAAATAATTCACAATACAAAGAATGTTCTCTGACCACAGTGAAATTATGAATATAATAGACTATCAATAACAAAAAGAAAAAGCAAAAGTATATCAAAATTTAAAAAACATACTTCTAAATAACTCATAAGTCAAAGACAACATTGACAAATAAATTGAAATGCATTTTAGCTTAATGAAAATTAAAATACAATACATTTGTTTTGGTATGCCACTCAAGTATTATTAGGGTGTATTTATAACAATAAATATTTACAGTGGAAAAAACAAGAGCTCTAGAATAAATAACCCTGGCTTTCACCTTAAGAAACTAGAAAAATAAGTCCCGAAAGTCCTAGCCAGAGTAATTAGGCAAGGAAAAAGATAAAAAGTATTCAAATTGAAAAGGAAGAAGTTAAATTGTACCTGTTTGCAGATGGCATGTTCTTATATAAAGAAAACCCTAAAGACTGCATTAAAAAACTGTTAGCACTAATAAATAAATTTAAAAATTTGCCAAATACAGTCAACATCCCCAAATCAACAGCATTTCTATAAACAAATCACAAACTAGCTGAAAATTCAATCAACAAAACAATTCCATTTAAAATAGCTACAAAAATGCAATCCCTATCAAAATATCAATGTCATTGTTTTCAAAGAAATAGAATACCAATCCTGAAATTCATATGGAACCAAAAAGACCACAAATAGCCAAAGCAATGTAGAACAAAAAGATGGTAGCATCACATTACCAGGCATCAAAATATGCTACAAAACTATAGTGAACCAACATATAGAACAATTGAATAGAATAGAAAGCACAGAAATAAATCCATGCATTTACAGCCAACTGATTTTGAATGAAGTAGTCAAAAACACAAAGTGGAGAAAGGACAATCTCTTCAATAAATGGTTTTAGGAAAACTGAATACCAACATACAGAGAATGAAATTGGACCTTTATCTCACACTATATACAAAAATCAACTCAAAATTAACAATTTGAATGTAAGTACTGAAGCTGTAAAAATACTCGTAGAAAATGCAAGGGGAAAGTTCCATGGTATTGGCCTGAATGATAATATTTTTGGATATGACCCCGAAAGCACAGGCCACCATAGCAA
The DNA here is from genome assembly GCF_043159975.1 of Macaca nemestrina. NCBI lineage: Eukaryota > Metazoa > Chordata > Mammalia > Primates > Cercopithecidae > Macaca > Macaca nemestrina. The sequence goes on from NC_092128.1 coordinate 40,364,894, forward strand.
AAAGAGATAAATGGGATTACATCAAACTATAAAGCTTCTGTTCAGCAAAAGAAACAGTCATCAGTGAAAAGACAATTTACAAAATGAGAGAAAATATTTGTAAACCATATATCGTATAATGATTTAATGTTCAAAATATATAAGGAACGAAAACAATTCAATAGCAATAACACAACTTGATTTTTAAAATGAGCAAAGACCTGAATAGACATATTTCAAAAGAAGACATACAAATGGCCAAGAAGTATATGAAAAGATGCTTAACATCACTAATCACCAGAGAAATGTAAATTAAAACCACATTGAGAAAGGACCTCACACCTGTTAAAATGGCCATTATCAAAAAGAAAAAAGATAAATGTTGGTGAGGTTGTGGAGAAAAGAGAACCTTTGCACACTGTTGGTGGGAATGTAAATTAGTATAGCTATTATGGAAAATGGAAAGGAGGTTTTTCAAAAAATTAAAAATGGACTTGTTCTATTATCCATCATTTCCAGCAATCCCACCACTGGGTATGTATATCCAAAGGAAATAAAATCAGTATGGTCAAGAGATGTCTGTACTCCCATGCTTATTGTGGCATTTTTCATAATATTAGGACATGAAATCTACTTAAGTGTCCATCAGTCGATTAATGAATAAAGAAAATGTGGTATATATACATAATGGAATAATATTTAGCTATCAAAAAAGAATAAAATCTTGTCATTTACAACAACCTTGATAAATCTGGGGGACATTATATTAAGTGAAATAAACTAGGCACAAAAAGACAAATACTGCATGATCTCACCCATATGTAGAATCTAAAAATGTTGATCTTATAGAAGCAGAGAATAAAATGGTGGTTACCAGGGACTGGGGCAATGTTGGGGCATGGGGCTGTGAACATATTGGTAGAAAGTTACAAAATTTCATTTAGATAGGAGGAATAAGTTCTACTGTACAACATGGTGACTATAGTAAATAGTGATATATTGTAATCTTGAACATTAAGAGAATATATTTTAATTGTACTCACCACAAAAAAATGACAACTTTGTGAGATAATACATATGTTAATAAGCTTGATTTAGTCATTCCACAATGTATGTGTGTGTGTATATATATATATATTTCAAAACATCATGTTATACATGATAAATATATACAATTTTATGTCAATTAAAAAAATTAGGCCAGTCATGATGACTCACTTTCAGAGGCTGAGGCAGGTGGATCACTTGAGCCCAAGTATTAGAGATCAGCCTGAGCAACATGTTGAAACCCTGTCTCTACAAAAAAAAAAAAAAAAAAAAAAAATTTAATTAGCCAGATGTGATGGTGTATGCCTGTGATCCCATCCACTCAGGAGGCTGAGGTAGGAGTGTTGCAAGTGGGTCAGTTCAGGTTCCTTTTTGTTTGTTTGTTTGTTTTGTTTTGTTTTTTGTTTTGTTTTTTATGACGAAGTCTCGCTCTGTAGCCCAGGCTAGAGTGCAGTGGCCGGATCTCAGCTCACTGCAAGCTCCGCCTCCCGGGTTCACGCCATTCTCCGGCCTCAGCCTCCCGAGGAGCTGGGACTACAGGCGCCCGCCACCTCACCTGGCTAGTTTTTTGTATTTCTTAGTAGAGACGGGGTTTCACCGTGTTAGCCACGATGGTCTCGATCTCCTGACCTCGTGATCCACCCGTCTCGGCCTCCCAAAGTGCTGGGATTACAGGCTTGAGCCACCGCGCCGGGCCACTTCAGGTTCTTGATTCGGCTGCACAAAATAGTTTGAGAGTGAGTCCAAAGTGAAAGTCATTAAAGACGTTTACTGCAAAGTGGGAGTACACTCAGAGCTGATCAGAGCAGGCTGCTGAAAGCAGGTGCAACTGGTGAGACAGCACCATATGGCACTGTAGAACTTCTTTTTATAGGAATTTTACATGATGATTCATAAAGGGGTGGGAAAGGGTGTTGCTATTCAGCATGGTATGGGTGATTTCTTAAACCTGCATGCACAGAGGCTGCACATGCTAGTACATACATCACATATGTCATTAGCATCTAAAATCTCCACCCCAGGTGTGTTTTTACTGTTATAATGAACACAGGTCAGCCCAAGGACACTAATCGTGGGTTTCTACACTTGCAAAATTTGGGAATTTTTCACTTCTGCTCCTCTACTTCTTTGCTGCAGAATGTTCTAACCATGAGCCCATGATGATGTTTGTACGTTGTTGGACAGTTTGTTTCATCCATCCATTTTACGTGAGTTTTCCTCTTTCAGTGAGGCTATATGACCACTCTGTCCAATTTACCTCAGGAGGATCACTTGAACCTGGAAGGGTGAGGCTGCAGCAAGCCGTTATCACACCACAATACTCCAGCAAGACTCTTGTTTACAGAAAATAAATAAATAAAAATTCAAAAAGAAACTATTAAAATAAAAATAAGACTCAAAGTAAGGAGGGTTGAAATAATAAATATTCAAAAATAAACCAGTAAAATAGAACTCACACAATAATACAGAAAATCAATGAAACCCATTAGAGAAAATTAATAAAATTGCTAATCCTGTATTTAGATTGGCTGGAAAAAGGTAGAAACCCAAACTATCAATTTAGTTTCCAGTGGCACCAAAAGCTTAGTAGGGAGACATTATGAACAATAGGGAGATATTATTGGAACAATTTTTTGTAACAATAAATTTAGTAACTTAAACAAAATCGACAAACTTACGGAAAGATACCAGCTACTAAAGGTTACTCATGAAGAAATAGGTATACTGAGCACCCCCATATCTCTTTTTAAAACATGACTTTGTATTTAAAAGCCATTTCAGAGAGAAAACTTGAGAAACAAATGGCTTCACTAGTGAATTCTATCAAACATTCAAACAAAAAACGATACCAATGTTACAAAAATTGTTCCAGAAAATAAAAATACAGAAAATACTTCCCAATTCTTATGGAACTAGAATTAATGTACTACCAAAGAGATATAGATATTGTTAAAAAAAAAGAACAGAAATTTAAAAAACAAATTAAAATAATTTAAAACAGAAATTTAAAAATTTAAAACAGAAATAAAAAAAAAAAACCTAAACAATATTTTAGCAAGTTGAATACAATGGATAATAAAGACAATATATCAAAGTAAGTAATTCAAGGTTGGTTTAACATAAAATAATCAATCAGTGTAATTCACCATTTTAACAATCTAAAAAAAAAAAAAAGAATATCTCAATAGATGCAGCACAATCATTTGACAAAATCCAGTGTTCACTCCTTTTGAAAATATTCAGCAAACTAGAGACAGGAGGAACTTCCTCCAACCTGATAACAAACATCTTTAAAAAAACCTACAGCCAATATCAACTGAATGTTGGCGTATTAAATGTTTGCCTATGAGGAAAAAGGCAAGAGAGTTGGTGCTGACCACTTTTACTTAATATTTTACAGAAGATTCTAGTCTCTAGTCGCTGTGATAAGACAAGCAATTAAAAACGAAAGAACTAAAGCTTTGTCTGTATCTTTAGCCATAGAAAACATAATTGTCTATGTTGCAGTACAATGACTTTTACAAAATAGTCTCTAAGACTAAGGGAGTTTAGCAACATTACAAGACAAAAGATCAACGAAAAAATCAATTACATTTCTACATATTTGCAATGAAATATCAGAAACTGGAATTTTAATGCAATTAAAACAGCATCCAGTAATATGAAATACTGTCTGACAATAGGTGTGAAAAATCTGTAATCTGGAAACTACAAAACTTTGAGAGAGAAGTTAAAGAAAGAAGTAGTAAATATACAATATATACTACTTTTATGATTTGCAAGTCTTGGCATTCTAGTATGCCAATTGTCCTCTAATTTCTCAAAGCATTCACTGCATTTCAAACTAAAATCCAGAATATTTTCTTGTAGAAATTAACAGACTAATCGTCAAATTCAAATGGAAATGCAAAGGACCCAGAAAAGCCTAAAACACTTTTAAAAAGATTAAACATGAAGGACTAAAACTATCTGATTTAAGATTCGTTACACATTTATAATTATCAAAACAGTGCATAACTGGAATAAAGATTTTTTAAAAATACATTAATAGGACAGAGTAAATTGCCTAGCCATAGACCTCCACAAACTGCTATATAAAGTTGAGATCTTAATATTTATCTTTATTAATTTTATCTTCAATGAGTACATGTGGTATTCTGGATCAGAGATAGAATACTTATTGTTTTTATAATCAAAACTGTTTCACCCACCCATTGCCCGAGTTGTTACCCCTGTGGTAATGTAATGAAAGCAAGGTAGAACATTCCCTTTATGCCAGGAATCAGACCCTTGATAGGTGACTAATGGTTTGAATGGATTCTCTCTGCTCAGACACAAGAGGCAGAGGGGCTACTGCCCCTACCCTCGTGAAACAAAAACAAAAACATTTGCTCATTGGAATTGGAGTGGACAAGATTATGGACCCTCACTCCAATCATTCGGAATAAAAATACATCTTTTTTAAGGGCTAAATAAGCCTGTGTTCTGTCTTTTATGACCCAGACATGTCTCCAAGGTCCTAGGCACATTTTCTCTTAGAACGTAAACAGGTGCCTACAAAGTTAAGTAAATCTCTCTGGAGCTCTCACTGTAAATATAAAGTTGTAAATTAATTTTCCAAGATTTCCTTTAGCCCAGAATCCCAAGTGTTCAGCAAATTTATTTATAAATCCTCATCTGTGAAGAAACACAAATATATGCCCTGTATATCTCACAATATATACAATGAAATACTACTTAACAATAAAAGAGAATTACTTTGCAAAGTAATTATGCTAAAGAAATAAGCTAGACAAAAAGAAATACAAACTGTATAATTCTATCTGTATTAAATTTTATAAAATATAAGTAACCCACAGTGACAGAAAATCAGTGGTGACCTGGGGAAGGGGCAGATACGCTGAAGGGAACTATTACAGAATTGTGCAAGGAAACTTTCGGTATTGATGCATATATTCATTATCTTGATTAAACAGTGACAGTTTCATGGATGGGTTCATAAACCCATGCATCTATCTATATCAGTGTATATTGGTATATGTGTGTGTGTGTCAAAACCTATCAATTTTGTACTTAGATGTGTGCAATTTGTATATTAATTATAGTTTCATTAAAATACAAAATAAAGATAGAGATACAAGTAGTTGTAAATACAGCGATCAAAGAATGAATTTTTTAAAATGTGATCTGGAAAACCTAAGGTACAGAATATTGCAAACCATCATTTTATTTTAGTCTCAAGATTCTTTTTAAGATATCATCCCCTTTTAAATGACAATAGGAGTTTATAGAAGACCTCATTTCAGCACATCATTGGTGAATATTAAATGTTCTTTATTACCTACCACTATTTCTGCTTCCTCTTAATATTATGTCATATACAAGATTGATTTCACACTATTAATCATATTAGGGATACTTAAGGGGAAAGTGTTGTATTTTGGATAGCCTACTTCACATCATGATTCCCAGAATGTGAAATGGTAAAAATACAATATAATTTAGTTTTTTTTTTTTTTTTTTTTTTTTTTTTTTTGAGACGGAGTCTCGCTCTGTCGCCCAGGCTGGAGTGCAGTGGCCGGATCTCAGCTCACTGCAAGCTCCGCCTCCCGGGTTCACGCCATTCTCCGGCCTCAGCCTCCCCAGGAGCTGGGACTACAGGCGCCCGCCACCTCGCCCGGCTAGTTTTTTGTATTTCTTAATGGAGACGGGGTTTCACCGTGTTAGCCAGGATGGTTTCGATCTCCTGACCTCGTGATCCGCCCGTCTCAGCCTCCCAAAGTGCTGGGATTACAGGCTTGAGCCACCGCGCCCGGCCATAATTTAGTTTTATAAAATATTTTGAAAAATAAAATCATGCCTACACTTGAGGTTATATTAGAGACAAATGGAGACTTTGTCTTCTGAAAGCATCCTTTAAGAGAGTATATTAATCTCTAGAAGAACACTTAGAAATGACATTGCTGTCACTAGGAACACCAATCTACTACTCACTTTTCTTTAATCACCTATCTGTCCTTTTCTTCCAGTCTTCTCTATAAATGCCTCCTCATGCCTTGGGCCTAACTTTTCATTTTTTTAAACATCTTCTCTCAGAACGAACTCCACATCATATAGACCTTAATTATATTCAAATTTCCATCTTATTTTCTAGTCCCAATTAATATGTTCAGCATTGAGACAAGCAGGAAAACTTGTTCCCTTTTCGCAGATATTTTGCGAATAATGGTATTTTGGTTGCTCAGTTATCTAACCTAGTGCCAAGATCCAAAGCTCTCTAAATACCATGACACATTCTCAGATACTATCTCATTTTAAATGTGTTAGCTTCCTTATAAATGCAGTGACCTCTTTATTCACCTATTAAAATTTTCCATTATATATCTTACTTTCTTTTTCATTTTTTTAATTTATATACATCTACCATATTCTAGTCTGCTCACGTTTAGGCATCTTTCCAGTTTCCGTGTTAGAATGTTCTACATTATTGTTTCATAACAAAATATTACTCTATCAGGCTTAACAATATTACCATTAAAATTTCTTTCTAACATTTTCTTTTTTTGTTTCAGGGTGAAACCTTTCTATCATAATTCAAAAATCAATTTTCTATGAGGTAAAAATAACTCTGCCTTATTATAAGAATGCACATAATTGCAAATATTGTCATTTTGCATAGTATTGGTAAATCATACATACAGCAATACAGAAACAGCGTGTTTCTCGCTTTGGGGACACAACAAGAGTAATAAAACTATTCCTGGATGCTTCAGCCCTAAAAAATTCAGAGATCAATATTGAGAGATGTTGATCTCGATATAGAGACCTATGAAGACTGGCCTATATTTTGATTCTTTAAATCACAGAGAGATGGAAATTTCAGCAACCAGCCAACATGGTTCAACTATCGCTTATTACACCTCGAAATAAGAAATGATACTTAGATGTTACCTACTATCTTTCCTACTCTCTGCTGAGGCAGGATTCTGCCATGGCCCTAACTGTTACTGACCTCGAGTTGACAGGACATGACTTGGTTGGTGGTAGAGAGTGAACCCAGATTTTGTCTGCAGCTCTCAGTAAAGCAGCCTAGTTTTACCATGTGAAGGCTTCAGAAAAAAAAGGAGTTGTCCTTTTTAAATGTAACTTAAGGACAGAAATTTCAGGGCATTGTTGGAACCCTGCCACTATTTTCATGACTCCTTCAGGACAGTGAGGACCGACTGTCTTCCTATTCACCAAGAAAAGTTTAAAACATATGGTAAGTATAATTAAAATTATTTTAATTATATTTCTTTTTAAATGTTTAACAGAATCTGTTCTACCTATCTTCTAAAAGAAAAGTATACATTATTTTTCTATTGTTGCTTAACAAATTACCACAAACTTAGCAGCTTAAAAAATACCTATTATTATCTCACTGATCTATGAGTCAGAAGTTTTGCTGGCCAAGTCAGAGTGGGTCAGGGGTCACTCTCAGGTTCTAGAGATTGCTCACGTACCTTGTCACATTGTCAATTCATGTTCAAGCCATTGTCAGTCGTCCTCATTTTTCTCAGTTTCTCTGATTTCCTTTTTGCCGCTAGTCAGAGAAAAGGAACTGCTTTTAAAAGGTGCGTGTGATTAGATTAGTTCCACCTGGATAATCTCCATTGTTGCTTGAATTCAATGAAATAGTAACGTTAGTTACAGCTGAAAAATTCTATTTCCAGTGTTACATAGCACAATATTTAATCTTTTTCACAGTCCTGGACCTTAGTGTGGGAAATATTAAAGAGGACATTTTAGAATTGTTTCTCCCACAAAAGAGAAGGTAGATCTTCCTGAAACAGGATTAGAAACATTAGAGCAATAACTTCATCAAATTGAATCCTGTCGATTTCCCGAGGAAATTAAGGTTTACAGAATTGTTTGGGGAGGCAGGTGTCCCATATCTTATAACAGATGACAAAATCTTTCATATTTTGATGACTGGTTAGGTTGTGATAATGAAAAAGCAAGACAGAATTATGTGTTGATCAGATTCTATAATATACAGCAGAAAATAACACATACTGAAGATTTGAGTAAGGATTAACTACGCATAATCATATTACAGGATCTTCTGATGATCATTTGTGCTCTGCATCAATAAATTCATTTCTGTGAGAAACACTGTTGATGGTTCATTATTTTGCTTAATTTTTCCTAGGATTATAACTTGTTCTGAAGCGACTTCAGTTTAGTGACCTGAGCACCCTGGGAAGACAGAGTTTCTGTTGTTAAATATTTTCCATTAATTCACACTTATTTATGTGTATTTGTAATGAAATCACTCTGCAAAAAGAGTTTTTAAGATCATAGTCAATTTAAAAAAGCAAATGGTACAATAAATATGTTGATTCAATGATTATAAAAACCAGAGGGCTGAACAACTAATTTAGTCACTAAATATAAAAATGATTAATATTTAAGTTATACTGAGCTTTAAATGTATGAATATGCTATGTCACATACTTGTAAGAATTTTACTTGTAAGAACCAAATATTTTTGAACATGCAAAAATGTATCAATGACATAGTTATTAAAATATAAATTAGTACACATTCCAATCAAACATTTATGGTATAGTTTATACCTGAGCATAGTGGACATTGCAAGTAAAATAAATTTTGAAATATTTAAAATACTAATATACCAGATAGGTTTTCTCCACCTTTTACTAAGCACATAAATATTTGTGGTTGTCATACCAAACATTAATTTAAAAAACATGTTCATTGGTATTTATAGTCCCAAGTTTCTTGTTTGCATTTTATAAAAGGGTACAAACAGATTGTTCCAAAAGTATGTGAGATAAATGAAGGTCTCTATAAAAACAACAAAAAATGAACATTTGTCTAGATGCCTAAAGGCCTTTGATATAATGTACTTTTTACATAATTTAATACTTTTTATTATGCTGAAAAAAGTCCTTTTTAAATATGTATTGAAGGATACATCTCCAAAGGCCAAGATCAACGATATATTTAAAAGTGAAATACTGAAGCACAGATGATTTGCATAGAAGTGTAATTCAAAGAAAGTGTTCATAGGCTTAATCACATTTTTGGAGGGATCAATGAATCACTGCACTACCAGTAATTCCAATAACAAAAGGGCAAAGTCATAGCTATCATTCAATATTCATCTAGAATTTGTAGTCATAGCAATAAGATGTGTGATTTTTTAAAAACTTTGTTTCATTTACTCAGTTCCTGGAAATAAAATCATTATGATTTTTATCATATCATTATTTTATTGAAAAACTAAAAGAATCAACTGCAAATTTACTAGACCTAATAAGAGACCACAGGAAAGTATGTAACAAAATAATTAAAAATTCATTTCCATGACTTCTGCTTTAAATCATGGTAGAGTAATGGGCCAAATTTACCTTCTTACCCAAAACAACCAAAAATGAACAACATATATTAAATGATAAGTTTCAATGTACTAGACATCAGGCAGTGAAGGGGAGTGACCCTCAAGACATGGGGAAGTAATGAAGGAAAGATGCAACTGGTTTTCCTTTCATTTCTGAGCCCTTTCCCCAGGCTGGATTCTTTTTCTCCTAAAAATGTGAATTAGAGAGCTTTTGGTGCTGTGGGTTTTGTTTTTTGTTCTTTTTGTTTGTTTGTTTGTTTGTTTTGGTTTATTTCATAATGTTTGTTTTTGGTTTTTGTTTTATTGCATTTTGACACCAAGATCTGATAATCATTTCCCAGATAGCTTACACATTTTAATGCTTTAAGAGGAAGAAAGAACATCAGATTACTTAACTTTTCTTTATAAATAGAGATTTTTCTCAAATGTCACTTGGGATGTAGATATGCAGCAATTGACAGATATCTAACAATAGTTAGTATATTAATAGTTTGTTTTAATATTTGCCATACAATTTTGACTCCTTTATTAATTTAACAGATGTTATCGCAATACTATAGCGATACTCCAACATAAAAGTAACAGTTGTTGAACTTAAATATTATTGCAAAACTAAGGCATTAGCCAGTAACTGCATTTGACTTTTAATTCATAGCAACAAAAAAGAAGCAGTATTCTAGCTAAGGAGAATCTAAAATATATATGCAGAATATGAAGGGCTTGAGGTTACACACACACACACACACACACACAATATGTAATATATAAATATATGCACATGCACATATATGTATACTATTGTATTTTAGTGTAAACCTATAGCTATGATTTATAAATTGCTTTATTTGAAATTCAGTTAAGCAAATTTTGTTTAAATAATTAGTAACGACACCAAAAATAGTATAAAAATACTAACACTATAATTGATTTTTTCAGTCCTTCAACATGACTACCTTATAACTAAAAAACTCAAAGGACAGCATTTATATGAAAAAAAAACTGAAAATCTTCTAAAACTTCTATGATCTCCATGAAATTTTGCTCATATATAAAAATCATTTTACATGAAAAAATAAACATTCAAAAAGCCATAGGGTGAATAGTAAATTTTTATTTTGGTGAAAATAAAATATTTTACTACTATAAATAATCTTAACCATAACTAAAGTCCCCCCTTTTATATATTTTTCTCCACATTAGGAATTAAAATATGAAAAAATATTAGAATAAATAAATCAGACTTTTGCCATATTTGAGTCTTAAGTAATATGTTATAGTTTTGGGTGTTAGTAAATCAACTTGAGTTATGCTAAAATGTACATTTGGTGGTCTGAAATGTGCACTTTCTATAAAGAATGGGATTGCTAAATAAATTAATCAAAAATATTATCTCCCTGTCAGATGACCTTCAAATACATTTTTAGCTCTAAAACGGCATGTCCAATTTATTCCTTTTAAGAAGATGAAATTTTATAGATCAAAAAAAGCCTTAGCATTTAAGACAAGGTCAATACAACTTTTCAAAATGCATTTTATCTGTAGGTTTTAGAAATCTACTGAGATTTATCACTAAAATCATGTTAAAAATTTATATCACTTAATGAGATTAAAAGCAATAAAAATGCGTTTGTTTTAAAAGGTTCTCCAATTCATAATTTTTATTTTAAAAACAAAACAAAAAATATCCTTATCCTCAAATCAATAAAAGTTTCTGTAGTGTTCCACTAACAGGATAAATATTAAGTATTTAATATATAATTTGCATTTAAAAGTGTACTCTTTTCTTTTTCAGATTTAACAAGCTGCAGAGTTTGTCAGAAACTTGATTTCTGCTTTAAGAATTTTTTTTTTTCCAAATTTGAGTCCCTACATGGCTATAGTCTTTCTGTCAAGAATGAAGTTTATAGCCAGAGGTAATAAAGTTTTGGGATATGATTTAGAGAAATGAGTGCCAGATTTTGACATTACAAACTTCAGGGAAAAAAAAAGTATAGCTGATTTTAAAGGCACAATATGAATAATGATAATTAGTTGTATAATTATGTTTATCTTCTCTATATGAAAATATTTCTCAAGAGCATAATTTCACAAAAGCTTATTGCCTAAACAATTTATTTCATATCCATTTTTGTCAACTTTAATTAACTATTTTTGTAATAATTTATATTATGCTATTTCTTGAGAAAATAGTGTAAGTATTCTTTATACACAATTATTCTTGATTTGTTTGCTTTAATTACTATAGAATATTTTAATCATTATTTCACAGGCTCTAAAATTATAACCATTTGATTTTAATGTACTCACTTCATTTGCTTTTTTATGTTATTCATAATTACATAGGTTGGTTAAGCCCATGTAAAAAAAATAATACCCCTAAGTGGTCCTAAACTCCATAACCCGCCGTGTCACACTCTTTCCTCCTATTTTCCATAGTGTTTCTGTCCATTTTGAAACTTGGAATTGGACAATGTTGGAGCCTTCACAGATACTCAGATTTACTGTAACTATTTAGACTCCTTAAAAATTTTAAGGCACGCTGTTTCCACTTGTGGCTCAAGTGCTTCTCAGTCACTCCAGAGATGAAGTGGTGTAATTTACAATTAACACACATATTTAATATATCTCTAGGAGACTCTGAGATTGCTCTTGCTTTAACATTTAAACAAATGGCTCTGAATAGAGTTGGTTACAACCAGTGCTACATGAAAACATAAATGAATAATTAAATGAAAATATTAATGAGAGAATTTACTAATTTGCTTTAAGGTTGACATTCAGTATGCTCGCTACCCTTAGATTCAAGAAAAAGCATCAGTTTCTATTCAATCATGGAATTTTATTTAAAATGGGAATATTTAGAAAAAAGATTCCTACTGAACTCCCAAGTACGAATACAGTAAGAACACAATAGAAATACAACTATTTCTATTTAGGAATAGTTGAATTCCTAAGTAGGAATACAACTTTATCTACACTCTTATTTCAAGTTTACTCCTTCTAAGCCATAGCACATAGTAGCATTCCCTAGTCTATTTTATTCAATAAAGTAAAAACTCCTTAGTATGCACAGATGGTAAAACAATTTATTTGAAGTTACATAGAAGATATAGGTTACAGATTGGGAGAAAATGTTTGGAAATGTGAGGTATTCAAGATATTTCACCCATCTGGCCCCAACATAACTTCCTAAGTACTTTCGCTTTCTACCCTATACTCCAATCAACTACTCTTCCTTCCTTTTTCTATGTTTTGAGCATTCTATTTCTTCCATTACTTCCTAAGCCTTATCTCATCATTAAAAAAGAAAATCTTCCACAATGAATTATATTGAGAATTAAATGAGATAATATGTAAAACAATGAACAGAGTGTCTGAGACTCAGGAAATGCTCTATAATGAATAGATAGGTGGCCATTAAAGTTATCATTGTTAGTGTGGTTTTTTTTTTAATATGAAAAGGATTCATAAGCTTTCACAACTCCCAGTCAGAATAACTCCTCCTTTCTGTACTCCCTTTGCAAACTGTCATTTTAGTGCAGTTATTTTGTCCCTTCTGTCATGACTATTTGTGCATCTCGTGTTTCTCTCTAGAATATAAGTACCTTAAGGAAAGGAGCCATGCTTAATTATATTTTTCTTTATTAATTCCTCATAACCTCTACCACAGAATTTTGGGCATCTCAGGGGCCCATAAGTATTTATCAAAGCACCTCTTTCCTTCTTAAAAGAAAACCCTGTCGACCTATTCCTAAGTGGTGTGACATCTTCTACCTTTGTAAATTGGATCGATGCTCATGAGGCTTCTAAGAAAGTTGTGCTGCTAACTATAGCTGCCAAGTAACGGCAGAAAATAAAAACAGGAAAAGGTCTAAGACCTATGCTTTTGAAATACAATACTAATTTATTTTTAGAGGTATCAGGAGGAGAAGAAGGATATTCTCAAAGGGAGATATGTATAGGTAAACATTACAGACGTTCAAATGGCACAATCAACTTTAGAAAAAGTTTTTTAACTGAAAAAGGGATCTCCACTTCATTAAAAAAAGTATTCATTATTCTACCTGACTTCAATCAATTGGGATTTTCGTGATGCTCTTTCCAAATCAAATGCTTCTTACATTCATAAGAATTCAATTAGCACTTCTCAATGTTGAGAGATAAAAATACAAAATAAATTCATTAGTAAATGAATCATGGTTTACTTCACACATTTTTACTCAAGTTTGTTGTTTCTTTTCAACATTTTGTAGAGAATAAAAACATTGCACAACCATTTATCCATTTAAAAATAATTATGGAGCACTGGACTCCCCTGTGTTAAAGGAGGTGGTAATCTAATAATTATGATATAAGTTTATATTTATGTATTTCAGAAAAAGAGAAAATCAGTGTTTGACATTTAAAATTTTAGAAAGAGTACAGCTCACTACATTAATTCTAAAATTTAAAAATTAATATTAAAATAACAAGAATAGAATTTGCATCATATCCACCTTTTTTGCAGTTTAAACAATATTGTTATTGTTACTTCATTACTATCGTTATTATTATTATTATTATTATTATTAGGTTGTTTTGGAGAAAGTATTGATGGTGGCTCCAAGATCATATATAGGTCTCTAGTCCTCTGTACACTCTTTCTTTTAACCAAATTATTATAATAATATAGATTATATTAACCAGTGCCTGAAAAAATAGCTAGAAATAATTTAACTCTGCAAATGGAACAGACAGCTTTTAATTTTAGTCTTACTCAAGTGGTATTTGTCTTAGAGGAATATCTAAGGATTGTAATGCAAGTTTTAAGACTAGCCAATTCCTTTAACTATGTCCTATGAGGAACAGGGTTAGGTTGTGCCTGTTCTATGTGCTGGTGATCAGGTACAAGTATTTCTACAAGCAAACACTTAACTATTAAACTTATTTATTTTCATATTTTTCTTCTGAGTTGAAAGTAAAATGTTATTCCCTGTAATTTTTTAGATCATTCTATTACAAACTCAATAATTGATAAATTATAAATTTTTATGTTCTCAGAAATCAACAAATGAATAAGAGAGAGTAATTGGGAACAATAAGATCCTCTTGACCCATGTGATTCAGATATATATGAACAGCAGGCACTAAGTAAACCTAATTGATAGACTAGGGTAAGAAATATGATAGAACAGTGAACTCAATCCGAATGAGTTTCTCAAATATAAGCATTCTCTCACTTGGAGATCTATTATTAAGGATGAAATGAAAAAGAAAACATTACAACTGATACCACAGAAATACAAATGATCGCACACAATTACTACAAACAATTATATGTCAAAAAAATGGATAAGCTGGAGGAATGGATGAATTATATGTCAAAAAAATGGATAAGCTGGAGGAATGGATGAATTCCTAAAACATACAGCATTCCCTGACAGAATCAGGAAGAAACAGAAAATTTAAACAAACCAATAATCAGTAAAGAATTGAATCAGTAATGAAACACCTCCCAACAAGGAATCAGACAAGACCAGATGGTTTTATAGTTAAGTTATACCAAACATTGAAAGAAGAATTAATGTCATTTTTAAAGTATACCAACACATTTAAAAAGAGGGTGATATGGTTTGGCTGTTTCCCCACTCATATCTCATCTTGAATTGTAGCTCCCATAAGTCCCCGCGTGTCATGAGAGAAACCCAGTGGAAATTAATTGAATCATGAGGGAAAGTTTTTCTCATGCTGTTCTCATGATAGTGAATAAGTATCACAAGATCTGATGGTTTTATAAAGGGGAGTTGCCCTACACAAGCTCTCTCTGTTTGCCTGCCACCATGTAAGATGTGACTTTGCTCCTCATTTGCCTTCTACCATGATTGTGAGGCCTCCCCAGCCATGTTGAACTGTGAGTCAATCAAACCTCTTTTCTTTACAAATTACCCAATTAGCAGCATGAGAATAGACTAATACAGAGGGTACACTTCCAAACTTATTTTATGAGACCAGCATTACTTGTGAATCAAGTTCACTGTGTACTGGTTATCAACATGTCTGAATTAGGTAAGACAAAACACATTTATACACAGCAAGGTACGTGAAGCAGATTTATTACTTAGAGAACAACAAGGCAGCAAGGAACAACAGAAGTCTGGGATTTATCATAGTCCCTCAAAGCTCGGGAAGGCTGCCCTGGGTGGATGGAGTTCTCTACTGCACCTGCCCCATTTGGATCATAGCTGAGGAACTCCAGGGTGTTTGCACTGAGGTTATAACTCGGGAAACAACATGATGTAGTGGGTTAAAGCACTTAAATATATCATATTTCTACTGGTCGGGGGGTGGTGGCTGAAATAGAGCCCAGTCTGTTCTAGACAGTCTCTCCCTGTTACAGCATCTTCCATTCCCGGCACATTCTACAGTTATAGTTGAGAAATACAACTAAAAATCAGAGAACAAGAAAGTTGGCCCAAGACCACCAAAAAATTGTGCTGCATTAATCTCAAATCAAAACTCTCAAGGAAAGAAAGCTACAGGTCAATTTCTTTGACAAACATAGATTTAAAAAATCCTCAACAAAATACTAGTCAATCAAATTCAATTGCACATTAAGAGTCATAATCAAATGAGATTTATTCTTGGGATGCAAATATGATTAAACATATGCAAATCAATAAATGTGATACACCACATTCACAAAATTAAGGATAAAATTATATGATCATCTCAAGAGAAGAAGAGGTGTTTCACAAAAGTTAACATCATTTATTACAAAAATTCTCAACGAATTAGGTATAGAAGAAATATATCTCAATAAAATAAAGGCCATATGTGGCAAACGCACAGCTAAAATTATGCTCAATGATAAAAAGGTAAAAGCTCTTCCTCAAATATTGGAAAAAGAATAGGGTGTCAATTCTATTCAATATGGTATTAGGAGTCGTAACTAGAGCAATTAAGCAAGAAAAATAAATGAAAGAAGCTGAAAAATGATCTCATGGAAGTAGTAAATAGGATGATGATTACTAAATACTGGGAATGCTGGCAGGTGAGAGGCAGGGGGTTAAAGAGAAGTTGGTTAATGGGTACAAAAATATAGGTAGATAGAAACAATAAGATTTAATGTTCAGTAGCAAAATAGGGCAACTATAGTAAATAAAAATTTATTGTATATTCCAAAATAACTATAACAGGAGATTGGGAATGTTCCCAACACAAAGAAATGACAAATGTTTGTGGAGATGGATATCTCAATTATTCAGATTTGATCATTGAAATAGTTTGGCTACTTGCCCCTGCCCAAATCCCCTGTGGAATTATAATCCCCAATGCTAGAGGTGGGACCTAGTGAGAGGTGTTTGTGTCATAGGAGCGGATTACTCATGGCTTGGTGCTGTCTTCACAATAGTGAGTGAGTTCTCCTGAGATACGGTCATTTAAGTGTGTGGCACCTGCCAACGCCTTTGCTCCTACTCTGGCCATGTCACATGCCTGCTCCCGCTTCATCTTCCACCATGATTGTAAGCTTCCCCAGAAACAGATTAGATGCCAGCACCATACTTCCTATAAAGCCTGCAGAACCATGAGTCAATTAAAACTCTTTTCTTTATAAATTACCGAGTCTCAGGTATTACTTTATAGCAATGCAAGAATGACCTAATTCAGTCACAAAATATTGTATACTTGAATCAAAATATCACATGTACTTCATAAATATGTACAACTATTGTGTATCCATAATTTTTTCAATTAAAAAAAGACATCCAACTTGGAAGCAAGGAAGTTAAATTGTCTGCTTGCAGAGCGTATGATCTTGTATATAGAAAAACCTAAAGACTTCACCAAAAAACCCTGTTACAACTAATAAATTCAATAAAGTTGCAAAATCAACATACAAAAATAAAATTGCTTTTCTAACCCTAACAACACACTATCTGAATAAAGAAAGCATTCTTAAATGCAATAGTATCAAAAACAATACTTTTATTTATTTATTTATTTATTTATTTATTTATTTAGATAGATAGATAGATAGAATCTCTCTCTCTCTCTCTCTGTCACACAGGCTGGAGTGCAATGGCGTGATCTCGGCTCATTGCAACCTCAGCCTCCCAGGTTCAAGCGATTCTCCTGCCTCAGCCTCCCAAGTAGTTGAAACTACAGGCACGTGCCACCATGCCCAACTAATTTTTTTTTTTTTGTATTTTTAGTAGAGATGGTGTTTCACCATGTTTGCCAGGATGATCTCAATCTCCTGACCTCATGATTCGCCCACCTTGCCCTCCCAAAGTGCTGGGATTACAGGCATGAGCCACCACAACCAGTCAAACAATATCTTTAAGAATAAATTTAACCATGGACTGAAAGCTATAAGACATTAATTAAAGAAAATATAAAAGACAAATATAAGTGGAAAGATATTCCATGTTCCCAGATTGTAATAATTAATATTGTTAAAATGTCCATACTACCCAAAGTAATCTATAGATTAAATGCAATCCCTATTGTAATTTCACAGAAATGGAAAAAGAATCCTGAGAATCTTAGAGAGCCACAAAAGACCTTTAATAGTGAGAGCAATCTTGAGAAAGGAAAACAAAGCCAGAATGAGCATCACTCTCCCTATTTTAAACTATGTTGCAAAGCTGCAGTATCAAACAGTATGGCACTGGCATAAAAATAGACACATAAACCGTGAAACATATTTGAAAGCCCATCAATAAACTTATACGTGTATAGTAACTAATATTTGACAAGAGCATCAAGAATACACAATGAAAAAAAAAACAATCAATTATACTTCTTTCATCCTGATTTTGATGTCTTTTATTTCTTTTCCATGACTAATTTCTGTAGCTAGGATTTCCAGTACTGTGATGAATGGAAGGGGTAAGGGTGGGCACTATGGTCTTAGAGAAAAAGCTTTCAGTTTTTCACCCTTGACTATAATAATATTAGTTATGGGCTTGTCATATGTAGCCTTTATTATGTTGAAGTAGAAGCCAACTATACCTAATTTGTTGAGAATATTTATCATAAAACAATGCTGAACTTTGTCAAATAATTTCTCCTTGCATATTGAGGTGATTATGTAATTTGTATCCTTCATTTTGTTAATGCAATATATTACATTTATTGATTTGCCTATGTTGAACCATCTTTGCATCCCAGGGATAAATCTTACTTGATTATGGTGTATGATCCTTTTAATGTGCTGTTGATTTTGGTTTATAGGCATTCCATTGAGGATTTTTACATCTATGTTCATCAGATATATTGGCCTCTAATTTTATTTGTAGCATACCTATCTGGCTTTTGTGTGAATATATTGTTGGTTTCATAAAATAAATTTAAAAGTGTTCCCTTCCCTTCAACTTTTTGAATAAGTTTGAGAAGGATTGGCATTGATTTTCCTCTAAATACATGGAAGAATTTACCAATAAAGACATATGATTTTGGTCTTTTGTTGTTAAGAGGTGTTTGATGACTGATTTAATTTCCTTAGTCATTATTGTCCTGTTCAGATTTTCTATTTCTTCATGATTAAGTCTTGGAAAGATGTATGTTTCCAAGAATTTATTCATTTCTTCTAAGTTATTCAACTTGCTGGCATATAATTTTTCACAGTAGTCTCTTACAATCTCTTGTGTATTTGTGGTATCCTTTGTAATGTCTCCTTTATTCATTTGTAACTATATTGACCTGAACCTTCTCTGTCTTTTATTAGTGGTTAGTCTAGCTAAAGTTGATAAAATGTATTTATCTTTCTAAAAAAACAGTTCTTATTTTTATAGATCTTTTGTCTTTGTAGACTCTGTTTCATATATTTTTGCTCTAGTCTTTACAATTGCCTTCCTTTTGCTGATGTTAAGCTTAGATTGTTCTTTTTCTAGTTCCCTGAGGTGTAAAGTTAGGTTGCTTAAACTAGTTTGTTCTTTTTCTGGTTCCCTGAGGTGTAAAGTTAGTTTGTTTATTTGAAGTCTTTATTTTTTGTTAATGAACTAATTAATTTTAACGGACAAATACAAATTATATAAATTTATGATGCATAACATGATGTTCTGGTATATGCATACATTGAGGAGTGGCTAAATTAAGCTACTCAGCATATCCATTACCTCACATACTTATCTTTTTTTTGTATTAAGAACACTTAAAATCTACTGAATTCGCAATTTTCAAGTATACAATACCTTGTTAATACATATAAACACTATGTTTTACTGTAGATTGCTTGAACATTTTCCTTCCATCTCATGAAATTTTGTATCTTTTGATGAATATATTCCCAGTCTCCTCCCCACCCCACCAAGCCCTGGTAAATACGGTTCTATTCTGTGTTTCTATGAGTTTGACTCTTTTAGATTCCATGTATTAGTGAGCTCATGTGGTATTTATTTCTGTGACTGGCTATTTCATTAACACATTGTCTTCCAAAAGCATCCGTGTTGTTATAAGTAACAGTGGTTCCCTCTTTTTTGTGACTAAATGGTATGATATTATGTGTATATCCCACATTTTCTTTGCCAATTCATCCAGTGATGGACACTTAGATTGATTCCATGTCTTGGGCATTTTGAATAATGCTGAAATAAGTACGGGAATATAGTATCTCCTCAACATACCAATTTTATTTTCTTTGTATATACTCTGCAGTAGGATTGCTAAGTCATATATTAGTAGTTCTATTTCAATATTGTAAGGAAATATTATACTGTTTTCCATAATGAAAGTACTAATTTACATTTCTACCAATCATCAACATTTATATTTTGCCTTTTTGATAGTAGTCATGCTAACAGAGCTGAGGTAACATGATTTTAATGTGGATTTTCCTGATCATTAGTAAAGTTGAGCACCTTTTTGCATATTTGTTAGTCATTTGTGTAATTCTTTTGAAAAAGGCATATAAAAAATGACCTTTGCCTATTTTACTTAGATTTTTGTTGTTGTTGTTGTTGTTGCTATTGAGTCATTTATATAGATTATGGATATTAACCCCTTATCAGATATACATTTTGAAAATATTTGCTGTACAGAAGCTTTTTAGTTTAATATAATTACATTTATGTAATTTGCTTTTGTTTCCTGTACTTTTGATGTAATACTCAAAAAATTATTTCAAAGAACAATTTAATAGAGATATCCCCCTGTATGATTCTAGCAAATTTACAGTTTCCACCTTACATGTAAGTCTTCAATTTATTGTGATATATATACACACATACGTATATATGTATATATGTATATTGTGTGTATATACATACATATATACGTATATATGTATATATACATATGTGTGTGTATATATATCACAATAAGGATTCAATTTTATTCTTTTGCATGTGGATATCTGGTTATTCCAGCACCAATTGTTAAAGAGAATGTTCTTTCCCTGTTGCTCATTCTTAGTATCTTTGTTGAAAATCAGTTGACTGTACATCTGTGGATTCATTTCTTTCCTCTTTATTCTATTCCACTGATCTATGCATATGTGCCCTTAACATTATCAAAAATATTCTCCTGGAACTTAGAATACAAAGTTTAGTAATATAATCAATCCAACAAGAAACATAGGAAGAATATTGATTAAAGGTGTTTGTTTTTCCTTCTCTATTAGTAACTGCAAATAGTGCACACAATAAAATGATCTCTAAAAGGCACTTGAAACTGGAACATGCAATAAAAAATATATACTATATTTTATTATATCTATATCATTATAGTTATATTGTGTATAAATGCACATACACACACAGAGCACAGAATGTATCATCCCATTTCCTCTCTCTAAGAAAAAATAGAAAGATCTGGCAAAAAAATGAATCAGGAAAATTAAAATGTACCAAATTCTCCACAAAATTAATTTTTTTAAAGTTACTATTAAGGAAATATTATGTAAATTGAAATTTTGGATAAGTGCACAATGTCTGTACTTGTTGCAATGTAATATCTGGGAGTCATTTATAATACAATACAAATCCACCAATAAAAGTACTACTATTTCCTTCTGTTAAATATAATTGAAGGCTTAAAATGAGAGGTCAAAAAATTCTGGCTCCAGAGTGACTATGGAAACATTACAAACACTTGGCTTTTAGAAGCAATATTTCATAAGATGTTTAAAAAGTCACATATTCCTGTTTACTATTTCATATTATTTGAGAATTAGGAATCATTTTGAAAAGTTATAATAAGCCAGAAGTGTGAAATGTATTAAATGATAAGCTCATCACATGGTTGACATGGGAACAAGGCTGTAAAGCCTGCACCTAATGAGAATATGTCAGTCAAAGAAACACCTTGTTCCTGTTCTAAAATTGGTCTTCGTTTCCCAAACTTTTCAATTATTTATTATCACATAATGAAATTACCAAATTAACTTCTTGAATCATTTTATAACCCATTATTTGTGTGAATCATATATTTCTATCTATTGTCACAATGGGAACCATGCTTTCACCTGATTATGATTGCTAAATATTTAGTTAGAACTTAATTTCTGCTGATCTTAAACCACACTGGCTTGTTATCTACTTTAAAAAATGATGAAGAGTCTTACATTCAGTGTGTTTTTCCCTGGTGACATTCTGTATCCAGATCAAATGGTACATCACTACTGAATAATTAGGTCCTACTAAAATATCAGTTTTTATGTATGTTAAGCTGAAAAAAAATCAAATATGTACAAATCCTGGCTACTTCTTAAAAATGTGGGTAAAACACATTCTAGGCTATAGACATACAGAAGTGTTCTAAGAATAGCTCTCTGAAAAGATTGAAGGGGGCCATGTTAAAGTTAATTACTCTTGGGGTTTTTTGTTTTGTTTTGTTTTGTTTTTCTATAATCATGCTAAATTCAACAACATCTCAAAGAAAAAAGAACAAGACTTTTACTTCCAGCTTTGGTGGAATGTCTTACATCAGACTAAACATCTGCCAAGAATAAATACAAGATGAGTAAAATACCAAAATAAACATAAAATTTGTAGCAAAATACAGTTTTTGAGACTTTAAATATCAATCAAGGCAGCCAAAATGTGAAGAGCCAAGATACTAAAGAGAAGCAAAGGGTTGGGAAACGCTGTGAAGGTTTGGCATGCAAAGCACACATGTAATTTCCACTTCTTTATATCAGATGCTGTTTTTATAGCAAAAAGTAGCAGAGTGGATGTACATAAAATAGTCATTAAAAATGTTTTTAAAATGCCTATCTTTTAAAATAAAGCATTTTTGGAAATAACTAAGCACTTGTTTATAACATCCCTTTACAGAATTTTTAAAGAATGAATACTTTTATTAGCAGATTATTTTGGGCAGTTAAAAAGTTCATTGTCTTAAATTTGAGTAAAACCCTACTTAGGTACATCTTAAAGATTTTTCTACTGGGGGAAATCTTATTTCTCTCTATGTGAGACAAATTAATCCAAAATTCTGACATGTTGAATTTTCCTACACAAATTAATTACTGAAAAATATTACCTAAAAATTGGCATGTTGTCTCTCTAGTATTACTCCTTAAACTAGGCTGCACTTATTTGCTGGAATTTCTCCTCTCATATACAATAGAACACCATATTTATAGATAAATATATTCACATAGAAAATATGTGGACTGTATTTATATGCAGTACTCTTTAAACAAAGAGATGCCCCCTTTAAAAGACCATCCCCCAGGTTCATTTCAGCAGAGAAAAAAGAAATTTCTGTAATACAGAAAACTGCCACTGCAGTTTTCCAAATCTAAATGAATTTTCTTACAAATAATAGAAATTATGATGTATAAAGGAACAATACACAACTCCCAAGATTTTTTGTGCATATAAAAATAGATCTATAAAGAAATTTTATGGTTAGTTAACTGTCAGCATTTTCTAGAGTAAGAAGAAACACCAAATTTTGAAACCTATGGAATCCATTAAATACAGGCAATAAAATAGCTGATGAAAATGGTAAAGTACATCATGATATATAGAGTGAAATGATGGTGATACTGACTGTTATAGACCTCTCCACTGTCACATTAATTTGTGAGCTTCCTAATTCAAAAAACAAGGAGTTGAGAATTGTTTTTAAAAATGTTAGCACCATTCAGGAGTTGATAAATTTTATCAAAAAATAAAAGTTAGAACCATCCTTGTGGGTTGAGGACAAAACATTTCTGAGCTGCACTGTAACAAGAAACATAAACAGGTATGATGCTTGTGAGCTACTCTTCACACACAAATTATCAATTGACTTTCCTTGCTACGGGAAATAGGACAAACAGCCTCTTTATCTAACTGTGGAGTGTAGGCACTGTATAAAAGCATCCTGCTGAGGTGGTGCTGGGAACAGAAATGTAGCCTGGGCTCCACCTGCCAACCACGGTAACCTACTGCAGAAATGGGCCCAGAAAGAGCACCCTGTGTGGCCACATCTGCCCAGAGATGTTACTTTTCTGAGTCATCAATTTAGAGGCTACATAAAGGCTAAAAGGCAGTCATGGTGCAATGCTTATTCTCTGTACAAAGACAGGATGCTGAGTGAGGAAGAGAATACAGACATCAGAGAGAACTCAAATTCATTAGCTATGACAAACAATTCAGGAGGTACTCCAGGTGTTTATGGTCCCACTTTGGATAGAACAAGAGAATGCGGGTGGTAGGGGAGAGGTAAATGGCACCATAGGGGTCTGCATTATGTTGAAGGTTATGGTGCTTTGTTGCTACAGTTGCAGATGAGTTTTTCTCACTTTTCCTAGCTACCTACTTGTACTGAAAAGAAGCAAAAACTACAGAGTGAGCACAGTGGAGGACCATGAGAATGTGCTTTGCACATCTCCAACTAAAGAGAGTAATGGATCTCAGATCCCAGCTACTGCACTCTGAATCTACTGCTGCATTTAGGTCAAGGTCATGCTTTCCACAGGGTGCTGCCAAAGGCAGCAAGCACAGCAGGAATACTAAAGCTGGTCCATCCCTAAGACACCTTGGACTCCTTTGACAACCATCTTTGTCTTGAGGCTTACCAGTGCCTGGCTGAACCTTCCTTAAACTTTATAGTAGTCTAGAAAACCTCCACCCACCTTCATTTCCTCTCCCCTTCATTCTGGGTTAGACATCCATCCCACTCTGATATCACTCACAGCCTTTGTCACTCCCATCTCCATTTTCTATTATAGGCATTTCCCTTAAAAACCTTGCATGTTCAATCCCATTTTTCTGTCTTTTTTTTTAGGGAATCTAGAAAAATGACACATATTCAAGTTAATATTTTACTAGATTATGCTTTTATATATAGTGTGTAATGTATCTTTACTATGTGTGCTCTACTAGTTGGTAAATGCAGTTACAGTCACACCAATATATAATTCTCATTACTCCAACCATCGACTTGTTTGACTACCGAAAGTTTAACCTTTGTTTCAAACCCCTAAATATTTGTGTGCCTGTATTAATCACTCAAAATTGATTTCACTATGCCAAAATAGTACTGAGGGCTATTTCAGATCTGGGCATTACACATATTGTATGCGTGTATAAAAATGTCACATGTACCCCATAAATAAGTACAATTGTTATGTATCAATAAATAAATTTAAAAATTTTTAAAAGATAAATCTAAGTATTGATCTTTTAAAAATATAAGCAAATGCTCATTTTTTTGCAACCTGGGATTACAGTTCCATCTTTTACTGTCACCACCACTAATATGCTTCCCAGGGAATTTGAAATTTTATCACGTTTAAAGTTGACTAAAGTGCACTCGAACACCATTGCCACTATCACTGTCGCTCTAGTTAACAATGCTGGCACTTGTTCTTCTTAAAAATTGAAGAAAGCCACTTCTGCATATAGACCTCAAAGAATTGAAAGTAAGGACTCAAGCAGACATCTGTACACCTATGTCCATAATAGCAGTAGTCACAATTGTCAAAAAGTGAAAAAACTCAAGTGTCCATCTATGAGTAAATATGTGGTATATACGTATAATGAAATGTTATTCGGCTCAAATGTGTGATACCACTTACACTCCCCTAAAAACTCAAGCTCCCCAATTTCTAGGTCTGGTTAATTTCACGGTACTCTATTTCTTTGTCTCCCTCACCCTCAAGAAAGTCAACCATAAAAATGTCTAAACCTGAGGATAAACACGATAAAAACCTTTTCCCCCAGAGCTCCATTAACCTCTATGCAAATGAAAACTTGGGATTGGAACGTCGCCCAAGTTCACTTGCTAGAAATACTAGTCTACACTACAAATCTTCAAACAAGAAGCCTCTGATTCTCAGCTCATCTAGTTCTTAAGAAAGTTTTCAAGTATTCTTAAATGGAAATGCTGTACAAGTAAGGTCATAGCTGGTGTTCAAAGTAGAAAAATTTGGATACGTATTACTCATTACAGCAGGCTACTTTGACAAGATTTATTTTTGTCTGTGTATTTTCAGGCTTTTTATCTTTTATGTCACCTCCCTTACCCACTCCACATCCATTCATCCTGTAATCAAGGAGATGTCTCTACCCTCCCTCTACCATAAACATCATATCAGCTTGTTAGCTATAGTTTTTCAGTTTTGGAATTGGCATCCAGATTGGTAAGATTAATAGAAAATACAAACAACTTTTATCTTGATCACCTAGATATTCGCAAATATAGGTTGTCCACTAATGCCAATAAAATTATGCTTATCTTTGCACTGGATCATTTCATATGCACACTTATTGCCACTGCTGATTTATTTGCCATATAACTGCGTTATTCTCTATATGTAGCAGGTCTGGAGATTTATTAGACATTTCCCAGTGCAGATGAGATATGCTGAGCTCAGCACTGTGGTCAAACAAAAAGAAACATGATATGAGAACAACTTTTTTTTTTTCTGTACAATGTATCTAAACATATTTCCCTGTTGTAAACATATTCTTGCAGAAATAATTTTCCATCCCTAAATGAAGAGTAAAGGTTTCTGCAGTTTACTACTGCAGAGAAGATAAAAACCATGTTTTCATAAATAAAAAGTAGCAGACCATGACAATAACTTCTTTTAGCTTTAACTTTTCTGTGTTTATGTGTATGGAGAGAGAGAGAGAGAGAGAGAGAGAGAGATGTTCTCAGTTTACCCTTGTCAGAGGAAGTGAATATTGATGGAATTTGTTGTTGGTGGGTGAACTATTTCAGCAGGTTTACTTCGATTTGGCCAGTTAATTATTAATATAGTGGCAATATTCAGATTGCAATTAAGGAAGACCCACACTAGTGAAAATCTACGTATAAATAAAACGTCATGGGCTATTTATTTTTCAACCATATTCTCTCTGATGCTAGAGTTAGTGCTGAAAGCCATCCCACGATGAGAGAGTTATGTAATCTCTTTGGTGTATAATTCTAAATAAGTTAAAGCAATTTAGTAAAACTTACTGTTAAAAATCTAAATATTACTAAATCATTTTTATATGTATTTAACTAAAAGTTATGGATAATATTAAAATAAAAGCAAAAGAAAATGTCAATGTAGTTGAAACATAGTTCTGTAAGCCTCCTAAAATTTATCCCATATTTCCTGCATAGAGCAAATTCATAGTAAATGCTGAGAAGCTACTTAGAGAAGCAATTATTCTACCTTCACGATGTAAAGGATCCTAAACTCAAATTGCATATGTCTTAGGCAAAACATTTTTCTCAGTGCCCTAGAACTGGCATCTAAAAATATGTCTTAAAGATAACAGCCATCTTAAGTGTAAACGATCTAGAAACATCCCCGTCTTCTCCTATCTTTCTATTACAATACATTTAAACTTTACAGAGAATATAACTCCTGATTAAAGAAATTTAGGTAGAATAAGTCTTGAAGAGTATATAAATAATAACATATATAAAATATGTGCACTAATTTGTATTAAATAAAAAACTTAAATAAAAAAATAAAAAAACCATTATGTAATCTAGATGCAAAAAGTTATTTAAGAATTATTTTTACAAATGGAGAGACATTTATTCTTTTTCTAAAACTATTGTATGTTCAGATTGTGCTACATACTTGAACGGGCACACATATAAAATATATGTCTGTCTGTATATATTTATACATATATGTATATGCATATTATACCTTTTATCTCATCTCGCTTAGCGTCCTTTTCCATTTACCCATTGACTGCCCCTACCACGAGCGTCAGAACTAATTTTAACATACCAACATCATGTTGATAGGGCTTCAGTAGACTATTCCAAGTTTGGAATTTTGGTTCCATCTCTTTTGCTGTCACCACCACAGAAATCGTTTGCGGGGTTATTGGAAATTCATTTGACTGAAATGAAATGAATTTGACTGAAGTGGCACTTACAATATTGCCATCATTACTGCAGCTATAGTTAATAAACAGGTAGCAGTTATTTATTTAAAAATTAAGGAAAGCCACTTCTGTATATATACAGAATACCAGGGACTCAAGCAGATACTTGTGCACCCATGTTCATAACAGCATTACTCATGATAGTCAAAAGATATAAACTACCCAAGTGTTCATCTATGGGTAAATGGTAAACAAAATATAATAAATATAGATGTATACATGTAATTAAATAGTATTCAGCCATAAAAATGAAGGCAGTTCTGACACATCCTACAACATGGATGAACCGTGTGTACATATTTGTATATATGCATATATATTTAAATGTGTGCATACAGACTATGCATACCCCAGTACACAAATTAATCTTAAAAAGATATAATGAATGGCCGTAAAACTGTTAAATATCTAACAAACAGTATGTGACTTCTGCCAAGTAACATTGTTTTCGTCTTTAGGTTTTGAATTGCACATTACTTCAGCATTGACTCTCTAGGCAACTCTCTCTAAGGTGTCAAAGCCTGCCCAGCACCACTTACCTCTGCTAAAGGATATCGCTACCTTCTCTAGTGAAGAACCCTTATCACGATACTTTCTTACTCATCAGTGTGCCCTGCTTGTCCCAACTCCCACCTCACAGATCTTATTTTCCTTTTCTGGTCAAAGAGAATGAAATTGTGACTATACAGAAAATACCCATGCTGAGCACAGACTTCTAAATAATTAATATTTTCCAAACTGTAAAAAAAATCTTTTCCAAGAAGAATAGGGAAAACACTTTCATTTGGTTTGGTTTTCTTTTCTCTCTCTCTCTCTCTTTTTTTTTTTTTTTTTTTTTTCATTTTCAGAAGTTGACAATTGCAAGCTAAGTACTAGAAATTTTAAAAATTCTCTTTTTTATAATAGTTTACATTCACTGACCAATGGAGCCTGATTGTTTCCCTCACCTGGACTAGACTTTAGACAGGTTTCTCCCTGACTGTAGCCCCATGATCCTGCTTTCCTTAGACCATTTACTTTACAAAAGCTGCTTATGTACATTTTTTTCTGCTCCTCCCTGGAGATATGATCTTCTACCAGCCTCTTGCCAGTTTTACAGTCTAGAAATGTCTTTTTCAAGAATCTCTCTACTATATGTTTGTCAAGGAAGACAGAGCTCCTATTTCCCAATCTCTTTGATAGGGCAGGGGCCTAACTTCAATAGAGGTTAATTAGATGGTCTAATCACATGAAACAATCTTCTCTCTAATTTATTCCAATACTATTATTCCTCTAGCTCACTACCTTTTGTTTCAATGTACTTGAGTTCAGTCTCTCTGCCATGCTGCAATAGTCTTGAATGAAGTTGTACTTGCTTGTTTAACTATCTGATAAAATTTTTCTTTAGCTTTAAAAACTAGCTTATTTTAAAAATATTTTATTTTTAAATGAAGACAAAATCTGAATATAATGCCTGTTATATAATCTTCACATATATTATTTAATCCAAAAATATTCCACAACAGATTATGTTATAGATAAAGTAAGACTCCCATTTAGAAACTTGGCTATTCAGAGCTAGAAAATGGCAGAGCTGGAATACAATCCAGCCGTCAAAGGTAAAATCTGAATCCGCTTCTGCTATGCATTTAAACAAGATTGAGTGTCTTTTATCCTCCTGAACTGAGGGGCCAAAGGCTAAAGGCCAGGGCAGTCAGATAAAGGTGGAATGTAGCTTTCTTCCTGATTTTCCTCTAAAGGGTTTAGGGGCAGGCACACATCATGAAACAATGGCATCAAAAGACACAAATTCATTCAGTGTAGCCTAGTTCTGAGGCAAAAATAGTTAAAACCTCTTATGGTTAATGATTTTAAACGTGTAACAACAGGTATAATCTTTGTTTGTTTAGTAATTAATTCATTTTTTTCTAATTGGATTAGGGTTAGATAACAAAAACAGTGACTGAATACATGAACTATATATATGAATAAAATAGTCTCACCTGGAGTGGTTTGTGAGCCTTCAGGTTATTAACATCCCTCAAGAAAACAAAGAATAAGCTTATATCTAGAATTGGAAATAAGCTTTACAGGCAAGGGACAAGATAGGAAAGCAAGAGAAAAGATCACAGATTTTGAAGTGAGGCGTTCAGGACACAAAATCACAGCCCTTTTTTTTTTTTTTTTTTTTTTTTTGAGACAGAGTCTCATTCTGTTGCCCTGGCTGGAGTGCAGTGGTACAATCTCAGCTCACTGCACCCTACACCTCCTAGGTTCAAGTGATTCTCCTGCCTCAGCCTCCTGACTAGTTGGGATTATGGGCACCTGCTATTACACCCAGCTATTTTTTTCTATTTTTAATGGAGACGGGGTTTCACCATGCTGGTCAGGCTGGTCTCAAACTCCTGGCTTTGTAATTCACCCACCTCAGCTTCCCAAAGTGCTGGGATTACAGGTATGAGCCACTGGACCCAGCCAATCACAGACTTCTTTCTCAAAGGCACTTTCTAACAGATTGCTTTTGAAATACATATATTTTTTATATTCTGAGTTCCAGGGTACATACGCAGAATGTGCCCGTTAATTGATGTAGTTTCTTCATAGTGTCAACGGTCTTTACCGTTTGATATGTTTTGCTGAGAAGAATGTATATTCTGTTGATTTGGAGTGGAGAGTTCTGTAGATGTCTATTAGGTCTGCTTGGTCCAGAGCTGAGTTCAAGTCCTGAATATCCTTGTTAATTTTCTGTCTCTTTGATCTGTCTACTATTGACAGTGGGGTGTTAAGGTCGCTCACTATTATTGTGTGGGAGTCTAAGTCTCTTTGTATGTCTCTGAGAACTTGCTTTATGTATCTGAGTGCTCCTGTATTGGGTGCATGTATATATTTATGATAGTTAGCTCTTCTTGTTGCATTGATCCCTTTACCATTATGTAATGACCTTCTTTGTCTCTTTTGATCTTTGTTGGTTTAAAGTTTGTTTTATCAGAGACTGGGATAGTAACCCCTGCCTTTTTTTTTCTGCTTTCCATTTGCTTGGTAAATATTCCTCCATCCCTTTATTTTGACCATATGTGTGTCTTTGCACATGAGATGGGTCTCCTAAATACAGCACACCGATGGGTCTTGACTCTTTATCCAATTTGCCAGTCTGTGTCTTTTAATTGGGGCATTTAGCCCATTTACAATTAAGGTTAATATTGTGTGTGAATTTGCTCCTGTCACTGTGATGGTAGCTGGTTATTTTGCCTGTTAGTTGATGCAGTTTCTTCATAGTGCCAATGGGTCTTTACAGTTTGATGTGTTTTTGCAGTGGCTGGCACCAGTTGTTCCTTTCCATGTATATTGCTTCCCTCAGGAGCTCTTGTAAGGCAGGCCTGGTAATGACAAAATCTCTCAGCATTTGCTTGTCTGTAAAGGATTTTATTTCTCCTTCACTTATTAAGCTTAGTTTGGCTGGATATGAAATTCTGGGTAGAAAATTCTTTTCTTAAGAATGTTGAATATTGACCCCCACTCTCTTCTGTCTTGTAGTGTTTCTTCAGAGAGATCCACTGTTAGTCTGATGGACTTCCCTTTGTGGGTAACCCAACTTTTCTCTCTGGCTGCTCTTAACATTTTTCCTTCATTTTAACCTT
This sequence comes from Macaca nemestrina, assembly GCF_043159975.1. Lineage (NCBI taxonomy): Eukaryota > Metazoa > Chordata > Mammalia > Primates > Cercopithecidae > Macaca > Macaca nemestrina. The sequence continues at coordinate 40,396,261 of NC_092128.1, forward strand.
GGAGAATCTGACAATTAGATGTCTTGGGGTTGCTCTTCTCGAGGAATATCTTTGTGGTGTTCTCTGTATTTCCTGAATTTGAATGTTGACCTGTCTTGCTAGGTTGGGGAAGTTCTCCTGGATAATATCCTGAAGAGTGTTTTCCAGCTTGGTTCCATTCTCCCTGTCACTTTCAGGTCCACCAATCCAACGTAGATTTGGTCTTTTCACATAATCTCATATTACTTGGAGGCTTTGACTGTTTCTTTTCATTCTGTTTTCTCTACTCTTGACTTCTCGCTTTATTAAATCATTATTTTCATGCTCTGATATCCTTTCTTTCATTGGTTTGATTCAACTATTGATACTTGTGTATGCTTCACGAAGTTCTCATGCGGTTTTTCAGCTTTATCAGGTCATTTATATTCTTCTCTAAACTGTTTATTCTAATTAGCAATTCCTCTAACTTTTTTCAAGGTTCTTAGCTTCCTTGGATTGGGTTAGAACATGCTCTTTTAGCTTGGAGAAGTTTGTTATTACCCAACTTCTGAAGCCTACTTCTATCAATTCATCAAACTCATTTTCCATCCGGATTTGTTCCCTTGCTGGAGAGGAGTTGTGATCCTTTGGAGGAGAAGAGGCATTCTAGTTTTTGGAATTTTCAGCCTTTTTGAACTGGTTTCTCCCCATCTTCATGTATTTATCTACATTTGATCTTTGATGTTAGTGACCTTTGGATGGGATCTCTGAGTGGACATCCTTTTAATTGATGTTGATGTTATTCCTTTCTGGTTGTTAGTTTTCTTCTTAACAGCCAGGCCCCTCTGCTGCAGGTCAGCTGGAGTTTGCTAGAGCTCCACTTCAGACCCTGTTTGCCTGGTTGTCACCAGTGGAGGCTGAAGAATAGCAAAGATTGCTTCCTGTTCCTTCCTCTGGAAGCATCATCCCAGAGGGGCACCTGTCAGATGCCAGCCAGAGCTCTCCTGTATGAGGTGTCTGTCAGCCCCTGCTGGGAGGTATCTCCCAGTCAGGAGACACAGGAGACAGGTTCCCACTTGAGGAGGCAGTCTGACCCTTAGCAGAGCTCACACACTGTGCTGGAAGATCTGCTGCTGTCTTCAGAACCTTCAGGCAGGGACGTTTAAGTCTGCTGAAGCTGCGCCCACAGCCTCGCCTTCCCCCAGGTGCTCTGTCCCAGGGAGATAGGGGCTTTATCTTGCTTTTGAAATACATTTCTGACAGTCCCTCTGGCTGTTTCCCACCAGAAATAACTTAAATTAAATATTTACCTCGCATATATAAATGAAAGCCTTTTGTTAAGCAATGTTTACTTAATATAGAATAAGGAATCCAGAAGCTATTAAGAAGTGTTTTGGATTTAAGGTTTTTTATTGTTGCTATTAACAAACAGTATTTAATTTTTTGTATGCCTTAATGAGATTATATTCCAGGAATAGAAAAAAATGCAAGAATCATCTGGGATAGCCATCTCATTTTACAAATAAACTTAGGCTCAGATGTACCATATAAGCCATAAAACAAGCTAATGACAGAACAATGTTTACTCTTTGGAAACATGCATCCTAACTTTCAGTCTAGTATTTTTTCTAGTATCTTCCACTCCATTCTACTCATCTGCTAATATAAGTAGGGACTATGAAGATGAATTTTGCTACAAAACATTATTATGTAGCATTTGTAAACTGTATTCCACATCGAATTATTCTACAATTCCAAATAATGTTATCAAATTTTAAGACTAACATCAAACACGTTGAAATTTATTATAGGTAACATATACAACATAAGTTTAAGAGAAAAATATTCTTTTTTAAATTCTTTTTTCTTTTTTACTATGCTTTAAGTTCTAGGGTACATGTGCAAAACATGCAGGTTTGTTACATATGTATACACGTTCCATGTTGGTGTGCTGCACCCATTAACTCGTCATTTACATTAGGTGTATCTCCTAATGTTATCCCTCCCCGCTCCCCACACCCCCCAGCAGGCCCTGGTGTGTGATGTTCCCCTTCCTGTGCCCAAGTGTCCTCATTGTTCAATTCTCACCTATGAGTGAGAACATGCAGTGTTTGGTTTTCTGTCCTTGCGAAAGTTTGCTGAGAATGATGGTTTCCAGCTGCATCCATGTCCCTACAAAGGACATGAACACATCCTTTTTTAGGGCTGCATAGTATTACATGGTGTATATGTGCCACATTTTCTTAATCCAGTCTGTCGTTGATTGACATTTGGGTTGGTTCCAAGTCTTTGTTATTGTGAATACTGCCACAACAAACATACATGTGCATGTGTCTTTATAGCAGCATGATTTATAATCTTTTGGGTATATACCCAGTAATGGGATGGCGGGGTCAAATGGTATTCCTAGTTCTAGATCCTTGAGGAATTGCCACACTGTTTTCCACAATGTTTGAACTAGTTTACAGTCCCACCAACAGTGTAAAAGTTTTCCTATTTCTCCACATCCTCTCCAGCACCTGCTATTCCCTGACTTTTTAAGGATTGCCATTCTAACTGGTGTGAGATAGTATCTCACTGTGGTTTTGATTTGCATTTCTCTGTTGGTGAGTGATGATGAGCATTTTTTCATGTGTCTATTGGCTGCATGTCTTCTTTTGAGAAGTGTCTATTCATATCCTTTGCCCACTTTTTGATAGGGCTGTTTGTTTATTTTCTTGTAAATTTGTTTGAGTTCTTTGTAGGTTCTGGATATTAGCCCTTTGTCAGATGAGTAGATTGCAAAAATTTTCTCCCATTCTGTAGGTTGCCTGTTCACTCTGGTGGTAGTTTCTTTTGCTGTGCAGAAGCTCTTTAGTTTAATTAGATTCCATTTGTCAATTTGGGCTTTTGTTGCCATTGCTTTTGGTGTTTTAGACATGAAGTCCTTTCCCATGCCTATGTCCTGAAGGTATTGCCTAGGTTTTCTTCTAGGGTTTTTATGGTTTTAGGTCTGACTTTTAAGTCTCTAATCCATCTTGAATTAATTTTTGTATAAGGTGTAAGGAAGGGATCCAGTTTCAGCTTGCTACTTATGGCTAGCCAGTTTTCCCAGCACCATTTATTAAATAGGGAATCCTTTCCCCATTTCTTGTTTTTGTCAGGTTTGTCAAAGATCAGATGATTGTAGATGTATAGTATTATTTCTGAGGGCTCTGTTCTGTTCCATTGGTGTATATCTCTGTTTTGGTACCAGTATCATGCTGTTTTGGTTACTGTACCCTTGTAGTATAGTTTGAAGTCAGGTAGCATGATGCCTCCAGCTTTGTTCTTTTGGCTTAGGACTGTCTTGGCAATGCGGGTTCTTTTTTGGTTCCATATGAGCTTTAAAGTAGTTTTTTCCAATTCTGTGAAGAAAGTCATTGGTAGCTTAATGGCGATGGCATTGAATCTATAAATTACCTTGGGCAGTATAGCCATTTTCACAATATTGATTCTTCCTATACATGAGCATGGAATGTTCTTCCATTTGTGTCCTCTTTTATTTCACTGAGCAGTGGTTTGTAGTTCTCCTTGAAGAGGTCCTTCACATCCCTTGTAAGTTGGATTCCTAGGTATTTTATTATCTTTGAAGCAACTGTGAATGTGAGTTCACTCATGATTTGGCTCTCTGTTTGTCTGTTATTGGTGTGTAAGAATGCTAGTGACTTACAGCACTAAATGCCCACAAGAGAAAGCAGGAAAGATCTAAAATTGACACTCTAACATCACAATTAAAAGAACTAGAGAAGCAAGAGGAAACACATTCAAAACCTAGCAGAAGGCAAGAAATAACTAAGATCGGAGTGGAACTGAAGGAGATAGAGACACAAAAAACCCTAAAAAAAGGAATGAATCCAGGAGCCGGTTTTTTGAAAAGATCAACAAAATTGATAGACCGCTAGCAAGACTAATAAAGAAGAAAAGAGAGAAGAATTAAATAGATGCAATAAAAAATGATAAAGGGGATATCAGCACTGATCCCACAGAAATACAAACTACCACCAGAGAATACTATAAACACCTCTACGCAAATAAACTAGAAAACCTAGAAGAAATGGATAAATTCCTGGACACATACACTCTCCCAAGACTAAACCAGGAAGAAGTTGAATCCCTGAATAGACCAATAGCAGGCTCTGAAATTGAGGCAATAATTAATAGACTACCAACCAAAAAAAGTCCAGGACCAAATGGATTCACAGCCGAATTCTCCCAGAGGTACAAGGAGGAGCTGGTACCATTCCTTCTGAAATTATTCCAATCAATAGGAAAAGAGGGAATCCTCCCTAACTCATTTTATGAGACCAACATCATCCTGATACCAAAGACTGGCAGAGCCACAACAAAAAAAAGGGAATTTTAGACCAATATCCTTGATGAACATCAATGCAAAAATCCTCAATAAAATACTGACAAACCAAATCCAGCAGCACATCAAATAGCTTATCCACCATGATCAAGTGGGCTTCATCCCTGGGATGCCAGGCTGGTTCAACATACACAAATCAATAAATGTAATCTAACATATAAACAGAACCAAAAACAAAAACCACATTGTTATCTCAATAGATGCAGAAAAGGCCTTTGACAAAATTCAACAGCGCTTCATGATAAAAACTCTCAGTAAATTCGGTATTGATAGAACATATCTCAAAATAATAAGAGGTATTTATGACAAACCCACAGCCAATATCATGAATGGGCAAAAACTGGAAGCATTACCCTTGAAAACTGGCACAAGATAGGGATGCACTCTCTCACCACTCGTATTCAACATAGTGTCGGAAGTTCTGGCCAGGGCAATCAGGCAAGAGAAAGAAATAAAGCGTATTCGATTAGGAAAAGAGGAAGTCAAATTGTCCCTGTTTGCAGATGACATGATTGTATATTTAGAAAACCCCATCATTTCAGCCCCAAATCTCCTTAAGCTGATAAGCAACTTCAGCAAAGTCTCAGGATACAAAATATTCTTATATATTATATAAATTATAATATAATCAAAGGGACAGAATGGCACCATGAAGTCTATAGATGACTTCGAGTTTTGGATACAGTGCTATTTGCATGCCTCATCTTAAAATAAGTAAAATTATGAAAGTTAATTTTGGAAAAATTATGTCACTAATTTATTTCTAATATTAATTAATAATTGAAAACCTTTACATACTATTTGATATTATTATGTGTGAATATGTAACATAAATTTTAAGTTAATTGGAAAACAAATTATATTTTTAAATAAAAGAGCATGAATCGTCAAATTTATTCGTGAAATTCAGATGCCATCTATTGCTCAGAAAAAAATATACCTTCATTTAAAAAAACTTTTTTGTTGTTATTAACAACATGAATATCTACAGGAAAGTATATGTGATTTATACATAAAGTGGAGCCCTGCTATCTAACTCACTAGTTTCTGTGGAGGTGTTAGGGGAAGAAAACACTAAAATGATGGGTTTAGAACTTGCATTAGAGTAGAAAATGTATGATTCACTTCAGTAGCCAGAGATTCAGAAAGTCCAGTATAGTATGCTTTCTTCTGTTTACTTTTGATGTGAGTTTATTGCTCTCACTGAGTCAAATGAGAATCCAGAGACTGAGCATTATTAAAAGAAGGCAGTTTAAAAGTAGACTGTCTTGGTCAAGCGTGGTGGTTCACGCCTATAAACCCAGAACTTTGGGAGGCTGAGGCTGGCGGATCACAAGGTCAGGAGATCCAGACCATCCTGGCTAACATGGTAAAATCCCGTCTCTACTAAAAAATACAAACAAAAAATTAGCCAGGTGTGGTGGCAGCGCCTGTAGTCCCAGCTACTTGGGAGGCTGAGGCAGGAGAATGGCCTGAACCTGGGAGGCGGAGCTTGCAGTGAGCTGAGATTGCCCTGCGGCACTCCAGCCTAGGAGACAGAGGAAGACTCCCTCTCAAAAAAAAAAAAAAAAAAAAAAGTAGACAATCTTAAATGAATTCGATAAAAATCAAAGATATCTTTAAAATTTGCAAGGCTAGATTCAATTTTTAATTGAAATCCTGATGAGAAACAAATTTTGTGTAAGGAATTAAAAAGATATTTTAAAAATATAAAATTCTAAACATACAATAAAGTGGTCAATAAGTCTTTGTATGACACCTGTTCTGTGGTCTTAAGGAAAGCCACAGTGAATTTGGGTGAAACAATAAGAGGAACATAAGCTCAACGATAATGTTTTTATCCAATTCAGATAGAACTTCTTATCCCAAAAGCTAACAGTTCTTATTTTAAAAATAAGAATATATATTTTTAAGTTTTCAAAATAGAAACTTAAAAATGATATAAACATAGAGGAAGATTTGTCATATTACAATTCAATTCAACTATTCCCATATTTATGAGAATATACATTTGCAGAAATTTTCTGAGCTACAGTTTGGAAACAAGTATCAAATTATTAAAAATGTTCATCCTATCCAATCCATCAATTCCACTTCAAGTAATATGCACAAGTATTTGAAAAAAAAAACTATTTGTATAATTATTTTAAAAGAAATGTGTTGATAAAGGCTTATAAAAGTGTTATTAGTCATAGTGAAAATTTCAAAATAACCTAAATGTTTTACAACATAAGGCTGATATAATTATGGCACATACATTCATACTATGTAATATTATATAGTCATAAAATGTATATTGTAGAAGAATACATCATAACCAGGAAACCTGTTTATAGCAGATTGTACAGTGAGGAATCAGATTTCAAAACAGCACATAGAACATGACATCCATTTTATACACACTCATATGTACACATAAGCACACAATTTAGAAGAATATGTATGACAATTTTAACAGATACATACTAAGATTACAGGATGAATGGTGATTTTTCTCGTCTTTTTGTCACTTTTTTTCTGTAATTTTTCAACAAAAAGGGTCAGAAATGATGCAGCAAAGAACAGAGTTGCATAAATTCCGAGAGCCCTTGAGATACCAGCTTGGTCAGCAAGCAGCCACATACAGGTGTCTTTTCATATTTACAATGTCAATATTCAGGATAAAACCTTGAAATGTTGAGGTATCCCATATGAATGGATGTTTAATGTTTTCTATTTTTACCATTACAATTAATTATGTGATAAATGTCCTTGTACACAAATCTTTGCTTTCATTTCTAGTTATTTTCTTATAAAGTATTCCAGGATATTGAATACTCAGATCACAGAGTAAGAATATGTTTTTAATGGAACAGATGATAATATAGGTAAGTCTTAATTGCTGACCAAAATTTATCTTTGTAAAAGCTAATAGGATCATATCAGTTAACATATTTCTTAGAAATGTTGTACTAAAGATTTTTTTAAATCTAGTTCAAAAGTATACTGGTTTCCCCTGGGATGCCATACCAAGAGTATCTATTCTTCTCAGACTGTAACATGTCTAGGTTCCAAAATATTGCACATATACAAAACAAACAAAAAACACCTCATTCAAATACAAAATCTGAATATAAAATTTAAGCCAGAAGATTTTTTTCAAAAAAATAGCACCCCTAAAGTTTCTTCTTCTCACAGGGAGTTTAGGAATGCCAGGTATTTCTTTTAATCTTTTTTTGGTGATGTTTATGATTTTATCATTAAAAAGAGTATTGCTTGTCTTTATATATCATTAGAGTATGTAAGTGATTTCCTTTTAATCTGGTTTCTGATCTTTTTATCGTAAAAGTGCACTAAAATATTGCTTACTCATTACCTGGTAAAACACAAAATGCAAAATAGAAAGCTAAAATGTTTTAGTAAGTTAATAATTTTTAAATGACTTATTACTTACTGGTTTAAATATAGAAAGACTGCACTCATTCAGAATTCCTGATTTCATCAGACATGAGCAAAGTAAATAAGATTGTAGCATCATTAGCCAACATACTTGATTTACATGATTACGTGTTTTATGCATTTTTCACCAGATAAAATTTCTTAAATAGAATATTATTCCCCTAAAGTGTTTCAGATGCTAAAGTGAACAATGAGCCAAAAGAAACATATGCTGATTATACACTAACACAGTTCAGAAAAAACAAAACTTTAACTTTTTACCATTTTGTACAAATATAGGAAAATTATTTCTGAATAGTTCCAGCAGAACATTTGCTGGGGATATTTTATTAAGATGTTCACTTACGATATTGCATGTAGTTAAAACATTTCTTGTAGATAAATTTTAAGAAATGAGTACAGTTGCAGTTTTAAATACATTTTAATATCTTTTTAAGTAAAACTGTAATCAAATGATCTCAGAGAAATGGCAATCATTTCAGTAATAAATTTAAACAATATTGGATATATACTTCTGTATAAAATCTGAAGATAATAAGCAATCACACTAAATGATAATGCCTTAGAGACAAAAAAAATTAATGCTATTATTATGTAAATAGTTATAAAAACTCTGTAGACTCTGTTGTTAGTATACAGCAGGTAAAAATTAAGAGTAGGAAAGTTAGCAAGAAAAATTTAACCATCTTCTACTGATATAGAAGAACAGAGAAGAGCTATTTAGAGCTATTTATGTAAAAGAATAAAATGACTATTTGACACCAGTAAAATAATGATATATTCCCCTATTCTGCCATTTTTTAAGAAAGGATGTTATACAGACACAAAGGAATAAAAAGATTTGTCATGCTAGAGATGGGCAAAAAATGAAAGATGAAAGGAAAATAGCACCAGAAACAGAACCTGATTCTGCACAAGTAAATTTAAGTTAGCAAGAGGAAAGTCTCTGAAAAACATTTTTTCAAAGGCAGTACTATACATCACAGAACCAGGTAAAAATGAAGGTAGCTGAGTTAAAAACACAAATGAGTAATCCAAAATAATGTCATCACAGAACTGATTATAAACTAGAGATATTAAGAAATAGACATTACTGAAATTTGACCCAATGACATGGAGGACAAACTAGGAATAAGCACTGTGAGTGCAGAGAAAACGTGAAAATAGTAAAGAAATTAGAGAGAAGATGATAAAATTGAAGTCAGATAATATAGTTATCAGAGAAAATATGCCCCTGAAGAACATCCAATAAATAAAATATTATGATTCAAATCATAATACATGACAATTTCATACAATTGAAGGTAAAAGTGAATCTGCAGATTAAAAGGGCACCTATTGTATCCAAAAATATTGCTGCAGATTATCATCAAGGAATTTCTTGGTTAAGTTGTTAGATTTCAAATATAAAAAGAAAATCATTCAGATAATTGTAGAGGAAAAGAAAATCACCTGGAATAAAGATGATAAGGTAGAGCTCAGACTTAGCAAAATTCAGTGCCACACTGCCATTGAGCAAAGTCAACAACATTCTGAGGAAATAAAAGCATGAGCCAAAAATTAATAGTTAAGTTAATTTCAACATTAACAGTCAACTTGACTTGTTAATTGGGTCCTATGGCAGTTATTATCATCATCTTCATTTAGGTGATCACTGAGGTGCCAATAAGATAAGGAATAACTACTAAGTGACAGTAAAACTAGAATTCGGGAATAAGAAATGTTTACCTAAAATTTCTATTCTGTGCTAAATACAAATAAAATATGAAATATTTATAAATAAGTGAGAAATATTCAGAACTTATAGTGCATATTGGTACATTAAATATGCAAGAATCAAGTTGGTTTGATTTGCACATGTTGTTCTGTCATCATGGTGAAAGTATTCGTTTGTCAGAGCTGCCTTAACAAAGTTCTACAAACTAGAACCACAAACTTAAATATACGTATATACTGTCTCAAATTTCTGGAGGCTAGGCTGAGACCAGGGAGTTGCAGAATTGGCTCTTTCTTTGGCCTGTGAAGATGAGTCTACTCCACGCCTCTCTTCTAGCTTGGGTGGTTTACTGGTAGTCTTTGGTGTTCTTTGGCTGCTGCTTCATCACTCTGATCTCTGCCTTCAAGTCACATTGTACCCTCCCGCTTTTTGTGTATGCCTCTAAGTTTCTCTTTTTTATCACAACACCAGTCATTTGGCATTAGAGGCCCACCCTACTCCAATATGACCTCATCTTAACTAATTACATCTGCAATGACCCTATGTCCAAATAAGGTGACATTCTGAGGTATAGGAGGTAAGAACTTTAACACATGAATTTTGAGGGGACAGAATTCAACCCGTAATAGTAAGTGATTCATGCGAGCACATTTAAATTTCTTCAGATAAAACTTTGCTACTTTATATTTGCTTAGTAATATAATGCTTTGATGCCTTAAGGATAACAAAGTGTTTTATGTCTACAATCAAATGAAAAAAAAAATGTATCTTCTATATTCTATAATGCACTATAAAACCTTCAAAGGGTGCTTCCTTTGGCAGGATTGTTCTTCATCTGCCCTGTGCCAATGACCATTCCAGCTATTGTGGTATTCCAGGTGGAGAAAAATACCAGCTTGACCTCACCAATCATGATGATAAGGCAGCTCTTAGGCCATTTCTGCCCTGGAGTAAAATGGGTTTAATTCATCTTCTACAATATAAGTAAATGTATCCCATTTAGACACCACAAGGGACTTAAAATTTGGCATACTAGTCTTCATTTCCAGGATTTACTGTCTAATTTTCTACATTACCGTAACAGGTAGTGCAGTGCCGGGAGGGAAAAATACACAGCTATCCTACTAGACATGATGCAGATGCAAATATTTGTGATAACAAAGGAAACATTCTTCTGCATTTTGCTGCCTATGGCCAAAATAGATGAGTATCTGCAATGCTGTGATCAGATTGGGCCCATCTGAATAATCCAGGATAACCTCCTAATTTTAAGGTCACCTGATTAATATTTATTCATCTATAACCTTAAATCTTTCTTGCTCTGTAACAAAGCATATTATATTTACAGGCTCTGGAGATTAAGATGTGGATGTCTTTGGGGCCCATTCTTCTGCCTGTCACACAGTTTTGAGTTTCCTAATTCTTGTTCTTACTCCTACACATGAAAAGTTAAAAGCAGTTTTCAGACAGGAATAAGGGTTGTGAATGATATCCACATCTAAATCTTTGGAAACTGTGATTATTGCCTTACTTGGAAAAGGGTCTTTATACATGTGGTAAAGATAAGGCTTTCGAAATTAGAAAACTATTCAGGCTATCTGGGTGATATCCAATTGTCATCACACATGCACTTAGTAAGAGAGGCAGGTGGACATTGTACACTCAGAAGATGTACATGGGGCCACAGAGGCAGAGGCTGGAGTGATGCAGCACAGGTCAAGGAATGCTGGCAACCACAAGAAGCTAGGATGTGCAAGGGATGAATTCTCCTCCTAGAACTTCCAGAGGGAGTGCAGCCCTGTCAACACTTTGATTTTGGTTTGATGAAATGGATTTTAAATTCTGGCCTCTAGAACTGTGAAAGAATAAATTTTGGCTGCCTTAAACCACTAAATTTGAGGTAACTTTTTAGAAGAGCCACACAAAACAAATATAGCAATTATCTTATTGTTTTATTATTTGCTCAAATATCTAAGTGATAAAGAGAATGTTCTGTATATGTGAGAGATGACTAAAACCCTTGTCCACTACGCTAGTTCTCAACTAGAACTGTGCAATGCAATCACCTGGCAAAAAAATAATAATTTAAGGTATAGTTTCTACCTCTGAATATTCAGTAAGGCAAATGATTCTAAGTCCTAGACATGGATATTTAGATATACTACCTCTCCTAATTCAGATAAATGACCTCAGTATTTTTTTTTTTTTTTTTGGCTTTAAAGTTTTAAATCAAATAACTTTTACACTTTAAATAGCTTTTACTTTTACTACTTTTACACCTTATGTTGTCAGGCACTGGTTGCGCAAGAGGCTACCTTTTTTTGCCCTTTTTCACTGTTTTATTCTTGAAGCAAATTTATGATGGTAAACACATGAATACACACAACGTCTTATGTCAGTTACTAACGATAAATATTCAAACGTACATTGGACAAACAGATGTTCATTTGGTGAAATATATGAAATAGCTATATAAATAATTTAAATTTCATAAGGATGAAATTATTTCTTACCCTAGAAGTTTCATGGTTTCATGATAACATAGGCTTATTTCTTCTTGCTCCTTCCACAACAAGAGCTCAGTTGGGAAGTGCTCCTCTACCACAGCAAGTGAAAGCCCCAGCAGCACCAGACATACCTCACAGACCAAAAGCATCACTGCAAAACCTTCAGAAATCACATTGTCCCTGAGGCCCCAGCACAAGAAGCTAGGGTAAATCCTGTATGCTAAACCAAGACAGGATAACTGCCAAAGTAAAATATTTAAATAGGAGACAGAGTCTTTCAACATAATGGCCAAGATGTCCATGATACAGTTTAGAAATCACCAGGAAAATCAGTACTTGAATGAGAAAAAAAAAGCAGTAGAAATTCAAACCAGGCAGACTAGTTTTATATATTTGAACTTAACTGCTTTTTCTCAAAGACCATAAAGAATTAGGAATTTGTGTTAGAAGATATTTCACTCAACTCAGTAATAACCTGGGAGCAAAAATATGAATAGTTTAAACCAAATAAAAGCAAATCAGAGCAGAGAAAACATTTTAAACTAATCACACAAATGAGTTAAAGTATAAGCTTGATCAAAATTTCTCAAAAATATGGATGTATTCCTAAGGAAGAATTATTGAAAGGCAAGCAAGAGAAATGACCGACTTAATGAGTGGACTTTCACATTTAACAAATGATGTGGCTGTGAGGAAAAAGGCACAAGTGTTGGTCTCTGCATTATTCTCTTCAGTTCCTGAATAAAGAGAACTCAGTTTCAAAAATGCTATTTTACATAATTTGGGTATTTGTCTCCACCCAAATCTCATGATAAAATGTAATCCCCAGTGTTGGAGGTGGGAGCTGGTAGGAGGTATTTGGATCATGGAGGTGGATCCCTCATGAATGCCTTGGGCTATGCTGTTGGTGATAAGTGAGCTTACCTGTCCCCCACGCCCTGCCTCATCTCTTGTTCCTGCATTTGCCATGGGAGGAGCCTGCTTCTGCTTGCATTCTGCCATAATTGTGTAAGCTTCCTGAGGCCTCACTAGAAGCGCAGCAGATGCAAGCACCATGTTTCCTGTAAAACCTGCAGAACCATGAGCCAACTAAACCTCTTTTCTTTATATATTACCCAGTCTCAGATATTTCCTTTATAGCAATGCAAAAACAGTCTGACACACTCTTTCGTCTCATTTAAATTCTGTGTCCTGGTTATAAACCTTTCAGTCATATTTCATATACTTTTAAAATGATAATAAACTGGAATGTGAAAATCCACATAAATCAATATTGAACATATTTTTAATAAAATGAGAAGGGTTCTTATAATGATGCAGAATTTTTTTTTAAATTACCAATCCAAAAGTCATGTAACTCAAATTTTAAAAAGCTGAGAAGTGTGATATGCAACAAAATAACATACAAACAAAAAAATGCCACCTATTTGAGTATTAACACTGTTGATGTGCCTCAGTCTAGTGATCCAGAAAAACTTCTTGAGATGTGGCTTACTTTCCCCAATGACAAGTGTTATATATTCTAAGTAAGCAGGCATAATCTCTCTAACTAACTAATCTCTCTAATTAAATCATTATTAGTTTTAAAAAAGGAAAAAAACAAACAATAACTTAAAAAATACAGTAATTGAGGAAAGTCTGCAACATTAATTAAAACATGAGGATTTCTCAAAATAAAACTACCAAAGAGATCTTATATAATTAAAAACTAAAGACTTATGATGAGGAATATGTTTGACAATACATGTGCTACTATTATCATGGGTAATGTTTAAAATAGTACTACCAATTAAAACAGTATTGTAAAAAGTAGCAATTATTTTATGAATTAGAGTTAGCTAATCACACTAATATGTTCTCAGCTTCCAATGAAAGCAGCCTTACACATATGACAATGTTATCATAGATTGCAGTTTAAACCAAGGATGACCAAATCTCAGTAATTATGGATTCCAAGTGTTCGGTAGGCATAAACATGTGACCTTTTTTACAATGCAAGAAGCTGCTGGCAAGGGTTACCAACAAAACTTAGTTTTAGGTAGTACCTAACTTCTCCTCAATAAAATTTCATTCCATTTTAATAGGCTTCCCATCCCAAGCAACATTTTTGTGTGTCCAGATTTTGTTTATGTGTGGAGCCTTAGAGAGCACTTATGTAAATTGCATTCTCCATTTATGAATTCCCATAGTTTAGGGTACCACAAGCTCATTTCTTAAGTTTCCACTGTCAAGATCTTAGACTATTGATTTTTCTCCTTTTCATCTCTAGGAGCACAAAATAGAGCATCTCTATTTCAGCATGTATGCTCTTTCCTATTTTTATTTCTGAGCATGGTGTCTAATTAGCTCTTCAGTTTGCTTTATTTATTTTTCTAAACCAGCACTATTTATCCAAGCCACTTGTTTTCCTTTCTTTTCTTCCTAAAATGATAGCCTTTCTAAGCATCTAATAAAGGATTAAAAGTTTTGCCTCATTGTGTCTCTTTTCATAAAGACTAATTCAGTTTGTCCTACTACTACTAATTTTGTAACACTTTCACTCAGGTCTCTTTTAGACTGTTTTGGTCAATGTTGGCTTATCCACTGCCTTAGTCTGTGTTGCTATAAAGAAATACCTGAGGTCGGGGAACTTATTTTAAAAAGAGAGTTATTTGGTCCACAGTTCTGAAGGCTATACAAGTAGCATTTATAAATTGCCTAGTCTTGGGCAGTTTGTTATAGCAATATGAAAATGAACTCATAGAGTAAATTGGCATCACAAAGAGTGGGGTACTGATATAAAGACACCTGAAAATGTGAAAGTCGCTTCGAAACTGGGTAATAGGAAGAGGTTGGAACAGTTTGAAGGGCTCAGAGGAAGACAGGAAGATGTGAGAAAGTTTGGAACTTTCTAGAGACTTGTTGAATATCTTTGACCAAAATACTATTAGTAATATGGACAATGAAGTTCAGGCTGAGGTGGTCTCAGGTGGAGATGAAGAACTTCTTGGGAACTGGAACAAAGGTGAACCTTGTTATGTTTTAGCAAAAAGACTGGTGGTATTTTGCCCCTGCCCTAGAGATCTGTGAAGCTTTGAACTTGAGAGAGATAATTTAGGGTATCTGGCAGAAGAAATTTATAAACGGTAAAGCATTAAAGAAGAAGCAGAGCATAAAACTTTAAAAAATGTGCAGCCTGATGATGTGATAGAAAAGCAAAAATCATTTTCTGGGGAGAAATTCAAGTTGGCTGCAGAAATTTGCATAAGTAACAAGGAACCAAATGTTAATCACCAAAACAATGGGGAAAGGTCTCTAGGGTGTGTCAGAGACCTTCACAGCAGTCCCTCTCATCACAGGTCTGGATCACTAAGACGGTAAAATGGTTTCAGGGGCCAGACCGAGGTTGCCCCCGCCAGATCTATGCAACCTCAGGACATGGAGCCCTGTGTCCCAGCTGCTCCAGTTCTAGCAGTGGCTAAAAGAGGCCAAGGTACAGCTTGGACTGTTTCTTCAGAGGATGTAAGCCCCTAGCCTTGGTGGCTTTTACATGGTGTTGGGCCTATGAGTTAGTAGAAGACAAGATTTGAGATGTGAGAACCTCCACCTAGGTTACAGAAGATGTATGGAAATGCATGGATGTCCAGGCAGAAGTATGATGCAGGGGCAAAGCCCTCATGCAGAACCTCTACTATGGTAGTGCAGAGGGGAAATATGGTGTTGGAGTCCCCAAACACAGTCCCCACTGAGGTACTACTGCCTGGTAGAGCTATGAGAAGAGGGCCACTTTCCTCCAGAACCCAGAATGGTAGATCTCCTGACAGCTTGCACCCTGTGCCTGGAAAAGCTGCAGACACTCAATGCCAGCACATGAACGCAGCTGGAGGGGGGCTTTACCCTGCAAAATCACAGAGGCAGGGCTCTACAAGGCCTTGGGAGCCCACCACTTGCCTCAGCATGACCTGGACATGAGACATGGAGTGAAAAGAGATAATTTTGGAACTTTAAGGTTTAATGCCCTTTTGAATTTTGGACTTGCATGGGGTCCATAGCCCATTTGTTTTGGCCAATTTTTCCCATGTGTAATGGGTGTATTTACCCAATATCTATATGCTCATTGTATCTAGGAAGTAACTAACTTGCTTTAGGTTTTACAGGCTCATAGGAGGAAGGGACTTGCCTTGTCTCAGGGGAGACTACGAGCTTAGATGTTTGAGTTAATGTTGGAATGAGTTAAGACCTTAGGGGAATGTTGGAATGGCATAACTGTGTTTTGATATGTGAGGATGAGAGATTTGGGAGGGACCAAGAGTGGAATGATATGGTTTGGCTGTATCTACATCCAAATCTCATCTTGAATTTTAATCTCCATAATCCCTGCATGTCAATGGCAGGACCAGATGGAGGTAATTGGATCATGGGGGTAGTTTTCCCCATGCTGTTCTCATTATAATAAATGAGTCTCACGAGATCTGATGGTTTTACAAGCATCTGGCACTTCCCCTGCTAGCACTTCTCCTTCCTGCCACATTGTGGTGAAAGTTCCTTGCTTCCCCTCTGCCTTCTGCCATAACTGTGAGTTTCCTGGGGCCTCCCCACACATGCTGAACTGTGAGTCAATTAAGCCTCTTTCCTTTATAAATGGCCTAGTCTTGGGTAGTTCTTTATAGCAGTATTAAAACAGACTAATACAGTACTCTTAAATACAGTTCAAGTTGCAGGAGTACAGGGTGAGTCAGAGAGAAAGAAAACAATTTTAAAACAGAAAATCAGTTTATGTTTCTTTAAAATCTCCTACATATTCTGTTCTGTCTTCCCCCAAATATCTCCACAATTCATTTACCCCTCTATTTCCATACATGCTGCATTGTAACACATATATTCAATTGTGGAATCTATCACCCATAGTCACTTGTTTCACCCTAAATTTGTAGGTACATGTTTTGATTACCAAATCTCAATTTTAATCAGTCCACTGAATTATAGATGCAAGGCATAATAAGACGGTTCTATATAATGCTTCATAGCCTAATATTTCCCTGCAGTGCAATAAAATAGGCTGTCATTTCCAAATGTAAATAATATTTTCTGTTTGTAGGCCTCTAACTATTTTAGAGGAATTTACTTCCATTGCTGGATATGCAAATCTAAACTCTGAATAAGTGTCTATTCCAAATAAGATTCTTTATTATTCACTTGAAGCTGTGGGTAATTGGCCGATTTAATCCACTGCAAACTGAGGGCCAGCACTGACACTTTATATTTTCAGTGAGTGGCCTACAGATGCTTTTAGTCTCTGAGATTCTTGTTGGAAAAAAAAAAAAAATCAATAGTGAGTCTTATTTCAAGCTTCTGAGGAAGTTATTGGAATATATGTTTTTCCTGCTTGTTTTGTATTGCCTGAATTCTTAGCTGTCTACTCTTCTTATATACCCAAGAGGCCACTCACAGACAGCAAATGAGGGTACCCACTTGTTTCCAGTTCCATTCTGAATTTAGAAGGAGCTTCTTTGAATAAAGAATTGCTTTGCCTCGTTGTGAATTTCTCCTTCCAATTCCACAAAGTTTCCATAATGTATTGTCCCATATTGGGGTTCCTTTTATCTTTCAGCCATATAAGCCCATTTTGGAGACCTCTTGCAATAATCGGCAAATATAAATAACTATTAACAATAGTTAAAGAAATAGTAAAAGTTCACATCAAATCACTACTATTATTATCTAGTTTCTCTTACACTGCAAGGAGCACAACCCACCTCTGGCCACTGAGGGGATTTATCTTTTCTCCCTTCAGTGAAACTGCAACCACCAACAGGTGGCAGTGCAGCTGATTTCCAGAATGAGTACCACCCCTTGACTTTGAGCTACCTCCATGTTGCTCATTTGTAATCCTCTGAAAACTGATTCTAGCGGGGGGCTCATTTGTTTATGGGTTTAGGTAACTCCTTGGTGGAATATAATGTAGGCTTAAAAATATGTCAAAAATATATAAAAGCATGCTTTTACATTCAATCTGTTAAGACATTCAATGAGTACCAAAATAGGTCACACTGTTGCATATTCTCGGTTATATCATTTCTATTTAATAAAGAGGCACATATGTACATTCCTTTTCCTCTTGAAGTGATTAATGCAGGACATCATAGAAATTTCAGATTTGAAAGTAATTTCATATTCAAAAGTAGGAGCACTATCAACTAATGCCTATACAGGGCAACAGATGCCTTTGATATGGTTTAGCTCTGTGTCCCCACTCAAATCTCATCTCAATTATAATCCCCAGGTGTTGACGGAGGTAGGTGATTGGATCACAGGGGCTGTTTTCCACCATGCTGTTCTCGTGCTTATGGTGTGTTTTCTCATGAGATTTGATGATTTTATAAGTGTCTGGCATTTCCCCTGCTGGCACTTTCCTCATCTCCCATCATGTGAAGAAGGTCCTTGCTTCCCCTTAGTCTTCTACCATTATTGTAAGTTTCCTGAGGCCTCCCCTGCCATGTGGAACTGAGTCAATTAAATCTCTTTCCTTTATAAATTACCCAGTCTCGAGCAGTTCTTTATAACAGAGTGAGAACGGACTAATACACCTTTTAGTATAACTGTTGAAAGTGTACTTTATTATCCTGTTATTTCCTCGTCCAAAATCCCGGCGGTCACCACTGACTGGCGGTTACGAGGTTATTTCTAAAGGCTGCACTCAGCCTGCCTGCATGTAGCAAAGTTATCTGAGGTTGGGAATCATAATATCCCAAAGGCCTTAGTTGTGCTTTGGCTCATTTAAGTTCCAAGGCAACCTGTGCTTGCTAAGAAGAGAACTCAGAGTACTTTTTTTTTTTCAGACTTAAAGGTAAACTTTAAAATTAAAGTTTATTTTCAGGTAATTGTAAGAATTAATATAGAGACATCTGACCAGGCACGGTGGCTCATACCTGTAATCCCAGCACTTTGGGAGGCCAAGTCGGGCAGATCGCGAGGTCAGGAGATCGAGACCATCCTGGCTAAACACGGTGGAACCCTGTCTCTACTAAAACTACAAAAAATTAGTCAGGTGTGGTGACATATGCCTGTAGTGCCAGCTACTCGGGAGGCTGAGTCAGGATAATTGCTTGAACCCAGGAGGCAGAGGTTGCAATGAGCCGAGATCTTGCAACTGCACTCTAACCTGGGTGACAGAGCAAGACTCCATCTCAAAATAAATAAATAAATAAAATAATAGAGAGCCTGTGTAACCTTTATAGTTTCTCCAGTTGTAACACCTTGGAAAACTGTAGTGCAATGTGCTCATTTTATGTGTGTGTGTGCTTATTTAGTTCTATGAAATTTTATTACATGTGTAGACTACTGTATCCACCACTGTAGTCAAGATACAGAATATTTCCATCACCATAAAGATGCCCTATGTTTTCCCCTTTCATAAACATACTAATTTCCTGCCCTAGTCCCATCCCAACCTTAGCCCCAATCCCTGATAAATACTAATATGTTCTCAATTTATCTACTTTTATCATTTCAATAATGTTATATAAATTGAATTATACAGTATGTGACCCTTTTGTAATTGGCTTTTTTCACTCAGAATAATTCCCTGAGTATTCATCCAAGTTGTTACATGAATCAACAGTTTGTGGGTTTGTTTTTTTGTTTGTTTGTTTGTTTGTTTTCATTTCTTAGTATTCCATGGTATGGATGTATCACAGTTTAACCATTCATCTGTTGAAAGACATCTCTTCCCAGTTTTTTGATATTACAAATAAAATTGCTTTTAACATTCATACAGACATTTTTGTATGAACAAGGTTTTCATTTATTTGGGATAAATTTTTGAGAGAACAATTTTTGGGTCATACATTAATTGCCTATGTTAATTCCATGTAGTTATATAAGAAACTGTCAAACTATTTTTCAGAATTACTAACCATTTTTCATTGCCACCAGCAAGGTAAACATGATCTAGTTTTTTCATATCTTTGAAAGCATTTGGTATCATCGCTATTCTTCATTTCAGCCATTCTAACAGGTATATGATAATATCTCACGATTGTATGATTAATAAAAATTTGAAATTTACATTATCTTGTTTTCCATATTGAGATACTTATGTTAGACCATCAATATAATGACTGGCAGTGTTTTCTAATTAACTTAAAAAATCTATGTTTCTATTTTTCAGTTTGTGACGATATATATAAAAATGTAAATAGAGCTGTGGGAGCGCAGTAAATATTGGGACCATCCAAATGAATGTAAATAGAGTTTGACTTTCTTCTAAAATAGGTATGAAAAGGAGAGTATTAGCCAAATCAAGCACAGAATACCAATCTCCCTTAAATTATTTCACAGCTTAAACAGCTAATATATATTGGACATGGCTGATGCTCAGTGGTATTACTATAATGAAAGTTGTATAATTTGCAGTAGATCTCCAGAATCTATCAGTTTTGAAACAAGTCATGCTGGATGATTAAACAAGAAACATTTCTAATACACCTTAATCTAATATATCTTTAATTTAAACTGAAAATATGCTATGTCCCCAGGTATCCTATGTTATTTAAATTAACTTTTTTAGTGGGCTTAGATAATTTTAAAGGTTCTTGTCTAGCATGTCCAAATACAAAAGTAAGAAAGGCAGATTTGCATTATGACTTTTTCAGTGGTTTGGATAAATAAGTAAACTCCCATTTAGACATGACACTCATCCCAATAATATATCTGGTAAGGGTAAGACAATAGCCATACATAACTTCCATCAATAAATTCTTACCATGAACCGTTTTTTTACCCAAGAGCCTTTTACAATTGTCTCACCATTTTCTCCTAATTTAATTATGTTGCCCTTCTACTTTTCATTAGCAGATTTAAAATTCATTGAGCACTATTTTTCAGCAATTCCAGTGAAATGCCTTTTTTACTCCCAGGCCATTTTACCCATACAAATGCAAACAGATTCAGGCTTCCTTTGAAATAAAGGTTATGCCAAAAGCCCTGGACCTCTCATTATTCAAAGTTGGCAGGGAAACCAGAACTCCTCATCTCTTAGCTATTCCATCTATCTCCTCTCTTTTATGCCATTTAAAGTTAAAATCAGTAACCTAAATATTTTCACCTTGTTTAACTGACCTGAGCTTTCTTACATCTCTCATTTTTCCTTTGGTTTGAATAAGAGTAATCTTTTTCTCATCATTTAAAACTATCTGTGGTATCTGTGCACAGTTTCATTGACCACTTAGCTCACATCATTTTGTTTCCCCAAGAAGATAAGGAGGAGTCTTGGTGGTTGGAGCACCTTTATCTCAGCATCAGGCATTATTTGAATCCAAGTCATAGAATTAGGATAAACAGAATAAGCTTTAGTATCACCATATAATCACCATATGATCAAGATAATCACCATATAATCAATTCAAAATTGTTTACATTTTCAGCATATCAGTCAAATTATTATTTATTAATTATCTAAGAATAAAGTTGGACAATCCCATTTTCAGTGCATGTGTTATGCACTCCTACATTTATATAAATTAACAGACAAAGACCTTTCCCCTCTGACACGTGTTCAAAACCTGCATCTAACAATGCTGATTAAGACAAAGTATGCCCTTTTATCTGGCAATGTATAATGCAAGCAAAATAGCACCTTGATTTCTCATTCATGAAATATCTTTCAGTAGGGATTCGTAAGTACAGGCCAAAAGAAAACTTCTCATTTGCCCTCTGAAGGTAAAAATCAACTCAAAAAAGACAGTTTAATTGAAGGAAAAAAATACAAATTTATTAACATGCACATGAGAGATATCAATGAAAAGAGTCAGATTGTAAAATATTTGAAGTGATTTATTCTGAGCCAAATATGAGGGACCATGACCTGTGACACAGCCCTCAGAAGGTCTTGAGAACATGTGCCCAAGGTGGTCAGGACATAGCTTGGTTTTACAGATTTTAGGGAGGCATGAGACATCAGTCAAATACATTTGAGAGAGATTGGTTTGGTTCAGAGAGATGAGACAATTTGAAGCAGGAGCTTCCAGGTTGTAGGTAAATTTAAACATTTTCTGGTTGACAATTGGCTGAGTTTTTCTAAAGACCTGGAATCAATTGAAAGGAAATGTTTGGGTTAAGATTAAAGATTGTGGAGATTAAGGTTTTTCTGAAGTCTCATTTGGGCTGCCCTTAGAGATAATAGATGACAAATGTTTCCTACTCAACCTTCAAAAGGTGCTAGACTCTCAGTTATTCTCTTCAGGATTGGGAGGTCCTGGAATAAAAGATCTAGCTATGTTAATAGAGATTCTTTACAGATGCAAAATTTTCCCCACATAGGATGGCTTTCCAGGGTCATTTCAAGATATGACAAAGAAATATGTTTTGGGGTAAAATATTTTTATTTTCTTCTTTGTCATATAATGTTATACTAGAGTCAGAATGGAAAGTAAGTCACAATATATAGGGTTAAATAAAACCCATTTGATGAGAATTTATGGTTTGTTGGACATGGCTCCCCAGACTCCTTAGACAGGAATTTGGGCAAGGTAAGAAAAAAATCAGAGCTTAGTCCTCAGAGAGAAGCACAGAGTGATGACTCCCAACCCCCAATGTGGTACAGAAGTTTATATACCATTTTTAGATTATAGAATGAACAGAGATTTGGATCATGATAAAATAGGTTATGGGAGAAGGAGAAAAGGAGGCCTGGCTAGCAAAGATGGTTGTAATAATACAGGATTTAGAAAGAAATCACTTAGGCAGATACTATGGGTATGGGAGTCCTCAGGAAGGCTTTCTTTTTAATGAAAATCAACCCCAAATCATTTTCTAAGAAATGGAATCCTGTAAATTTGAGCTGCAGACATAGACAAGCAAACTGGGAGCTTGCACAGGTGAATACCATCAGGAACTAGACATGTTCAAGATGGCAGCTCCATCTTCTCTTCTTTTTGTCAGCCATGTGTACTCTAAGGAGCAGACAAGATGGTGCCAATTAAATGGAAAGTCCATTTGCATGATAAGATGAGAGCCGGGCTACTAGCCTTCCCCATGCGCTATGTAAACTTCATACCTGATTAAACCAATTTGTGAGCCCTATGTAAACTGCCTCCTCAAACTGTAATACAAAATACCACACATTCGCCACCAGCCAGTCCTTTCCCCTTCGGAAACCCCTTTCTCTACAGAAAGCTATTTCTCTTTCTCTTCTCTTCTGTGTATTAGACCTCTGCTCTTAAACTCCTCGTGTGTCCTAAATTTTCCTGGCAACACTTGAAGATGAACCCGAGGGTATATACCCCAGACAACATAGCCACTTTATTATATAGATAACATCTCACAGGTAGCATCCCTTAGAAAGAATAGATGGTAATTTTTTGTTGCTGTTGCTTTCCTTTTTTTTTCTTTTCTTTTTTTTTCAGGTCTTTAAAAGTGTCAGACTCTCAATTTTTTCTAGATCCAGAAAAAAGGGATCAAGGGAAGACCTCAGAGAAAACCTGACTGCATCAATGCAGATTTTCTCTACAGGTGCAAATCTCCCCAACAAAAGACAGCTTTGCAGGGCTCCTGTTTGCTGGCTCTCTGAACAGCCATCTCAAAATATGTTGAAGAAGTATATTTTCAGGGAAATATTTTTATTTCCTTCATAAAGTGGTTAATAGTAATACATAAATGACTTAACTCTTAAAATCAACATTCCTATATTTTAGTCATCTTTTAATTTCCTCCTCTTCCAACCTGTAAAATATTTTGAGTAACTTTTGTTAGACATTGATCCCATTCTGATCAAAACAGATAACTTGCTAACTCCATTAAGGAATCACATACTTTCCTTACAGGATTAATCTATCAGGAGTCATAATGGTGGCTCTTGTAAGCTCTGTCTGGTCTTTTCTTCCTTTTACTTTGCTAAAACAGAATAAAATGTCAAACGCACCCTGATTTTGCCTTTATTTGATTTTTGTGTGTGTGTGATCCAATCAACATTTTTTCTGGCTCTGGAATTACCAAATGACAGGTAACTAATTACAGGTAATATCAATATGCTTTTATGCTCATCGGTGATCATGGTGCTTGATTGCAGCCACCTGAGGTATTACCAGGCAGGCAAACGTCGCAACAAAGGATCTGCAATCTTAATCTGCCATCCTCAACTTTTCCTCTCTCATAAAACTTTTACCTTTATTTAAATTATGATCAATGATTATTTCAAAATGTCTGCCAATAGCACCAACTACAATGATTACACAGGTCAGATAATTGAAAGGTCTCACAAGACACCACAGAACAAACTAATAGAAGGCTTTAATAAAGGTAAACAGTACAACTAGGTACAACAGAAAAAGGAAGACACAAACAGAGTAGGACCTGAGAGACTTCCAGGCGCAGCTTCTCAGCTTACTTTTTTTTTTCTAAAGCAGGACACGCGTCCTCTCTGAATTATGAATCATCAAATATGTAAGGAAACCTAATTTTAGAAAAACTCAGACAAAAGTTTTCATTAGAGCATTTTTTGCCTCATTGGCCACATAACCAAGCCAGCCTTTGTAACTGGTTAAACCTGATTAATATATCACTGTGCTTCTCTCTAAGCAATGTAAGCAAGCTGGCCCTACTGTTGCCAGGGGAATTTTGAAGTTAAAAAGCTCATTAGCCCATTATAGGTCACTAACTCGTATCATCTTTATCATGATGACTAATCAGTACCAGACTTCCAAGTATCCCCAGAGATTAGCAAAGAGCTTCTTCAGTCCAGTTGTGAGAGGGCTCTAAAATATTCACCATGTTCTTTGGGCACCATAAGATATTAGAGATCAGAAGCAAACATATATATATATATATACACACACACACATAGATATAAAACATTTCTAATTGATTCATATGTCACATGAAGGAAATTAAAATGTTCCACCTCAAAACATACTTCTTTGATATATTTCAAGATGGTGATTCAGAAAATCTGGAAATACAAGAATGCTGCAAAGCTGTCTTTTGTGGGGGAGATTTGCATCTGTAGAGAAAATCTATATTGATGCAGCCAGGCTTCTTCTGAGGCCCTGCCTTGTTCCATCTAAGAAAGAGCAACCAAAGGTCTGATATCTTTAAAATTTGAAAGAAACATTTACCATATATTCCTTATGGGGGCTGACACATGGGATATTTCATCTACATGAAAACCACCTTTGCTAGCCAGGCCTACTGTTCTCTCCCTCCTGTAGCCTGTCTTGCCACCATAACCTGCTTTACCACCATAACCTGCTTTTGGCTATGCACTAAGTCTCCATTCTTCCTATGACCTAAAATTGGCATATAAGCTTTTTGTATGCCACTGAGGGGTTGGGATAATCACTCTGTGATTCCCCCTTCTTCCCCCATGCACACTAATACATGTATATGCCTTTTGTCCCCTTAATCTACTTTCTATCAGATTGATTTTTCAGCAAAACTTCACAGAGCAAAGAAGTAGTTTTCCCTTGGCCCTTATATATATACAAGAAATCATGTTGAGAATAAAGAGTACTCAGAACTTAATGATAATATAATTCTACACTTAGGATTTGTGGATTTTGACTAGAATTATACAAGCATAAAGCATAATGAAGAGAGCTGTTATCATCCCTTCACCTCAGCATTGCTCTGCAGGTCCTTGCAAACAGAGTAAAATGTAAAGATATAAGATATGAAAATTAGAAAGAATAAAAATGTTCATTATTTTTAGAAAACATTATTAACAGAGAAGTCTAGTATTGAAACTAACTTTGCAAAATTTGACAGTGAAAGTGATAGATGCAGGAGGCAGATGGGAGTGGGTCCCCCAGAGGATCTCTGACATGCCTCACAAGGGTTTACATCAGATGCTTTTGTGCAGATGGGGAAACCTGCCCAGGGCCTTGTTTGGGTGTGCCCACAATGAACTGAGGGGCCCACCTGCACACTGGGAGAATGGGGTGGAGCCAATGGGAATTTGCACCTTGCACAGTGGGAAGGAGCCAGGCCTCTTCAGCTCGTGTGTGTGGTGGCCTCGTAATCAATCTGTGAGGTGGAAGTCTGTTGGTAAGAACCCTTTATTCAATGAGTGCTTTCTTTTAATTAGTTCTGCTCTACCCACATTTCAAAATGTCCGTGTGCCTAATTCTTCTTGTCATGGGACAAAATCAGGTTTTAGCTGAGCTAAGGAGCAAAACGTGTGCATCGTTTTGGTGGCCTGTATGGGGATATGAGAAAGGATGAGTAAAATTCGGTCTAAAGGTCTTTTTTTCTTTCATTTTTGAGTCTTTTTGTCCTTGCAATTCTTCTGAGGGTAGAGGAAACTGTGCCCCACTCCAGTTGCCCCCCATAGGTCCGGAAAGTCGGCCTTAGTCCAACCAGCTTTCTATGGCCTTTTCCTTCTTTAGGAAAGATGGGGGAGTGGCAACACACCCCCCACCCCACTCTCCACTGGGGCTGGGGCACATGGCCAAATGGTCCCACATGACAGGCTGACAAGCGTTCCCTGCCACACATGGAAGTTGTCTTTCTGTCCCTCGGTAGAGGGATCCAGCTCCATTTGAACTCCAGAGAAGAAACAGCAATTAAGTTTCTCTCCCTGTTTGAGGAATCCATTTGCATAAGAGTAAGAGGTTCTTCCCCTGCATCTTTCCAACCCTACACTTCAAGCTATATTTTTTTCCTTTTCTCCTGCCTGTGAGCAGTTAACACAACCCTGCCCTTTAAGCTTTTTTTACTTTTCTCCACCATGCAGGAGTTAACTTTTAAGTAAGAGGCTTTCATTTTCCCTTTTAGAAGACATTTTACTAGGCCAGGACCCTGACTGTCACTGTTCATATTCTCTGTAAAGTTTGTTTTGTTTTGTTTTGTTTTTTGTTTTGTTTTGTTTTGTTTTGAGGTGGAGTCTCGCTGTCTCCCAGGCTGGAGTGCAGTGGCACAATCTTGGCTCACTGCAAGCTCCACCTCCTGTGTTCACGCCCTTCTCCTGCCTCAGCCTGCCAAGTAGCTGGGACTACAGGTGCCCACCACCACGCCAGGCCAATTTTTGTATTTTTGGTAGAGACAGGGTTTCACCGTGTTAGCCAGGATGGTCTCAATCTCCTGACCTTATGATCCGCCCGCCTCAGCCTCCCAAAGTGCTGGGATTACAGGTGTGAGCCACTGCACCCAGCCCCTCTGTAAAGTTTTAATTATAAAAAAGGGTTTGTGAGGTTGGTCTTATTCTGTAGCCAATCTGGTGTGCTTTGGATGTCTTTCTGTATGGACAGTAGCAAACTGTTGCAAGTCTCCATCTTGTCTTGTTTTATGTCCTTGGAAACGTGGTGACCTGCAATCATGTGGCAGTGCTTTGTTTTACCTTCTGTCATCTTACGATGGCAGCCTGGGCTCAATCCTGGCATAGAGAATGAGTCCGCTCTGGTCTGATACCTGCATGACTTTTGCTATTTATTGATTCTCTTCCCCTCCACAAACCACCTTGAATTTTTCTTTCTCTGAGCACCTGGGAGGTTAAAGTTTGAAAACCAAAAATAATGGCCACTTGGTGCAACTAAAGTCTGGTAATAAGAGATTTTAAAGAATTTTGTTAAAGAGTGCTCAGCTTAATTAAAAGTGGATATCCAAGTTATAGGTATATTTAAAATGTCTTTATGTTTTTATCTTCTTGGATCTATTTTTGCTGAAAAAAGTTTTTTTCTGAGTCAACTGAATTATTTTTCTCCCTTTTGCCTTGCCACTCTTAATGCACTCATGAGATGGGGGGCGGACCTCTGCTTTCCTCACAAAGCCCCAGGAATTGGAGGTGCATGGATCCCTCTCAAAGTCTGTTTTTGTTTCCCCACTATACCTGTTTATTAGGCCCTAAAAACTGCATAGTTTCCTAGCCTTGCTCTTAATGGGCTCCACTCAGAGACCAATAATCCAATTAGGAGACTGGCTAACAAAAATCTAGTATCTACTGGATCTTCTTCTGCCTGTCTGTGTAGTTACATATCTGTTATGTGTGTGATGTCTACAAAAAAAGAGCTCTACTTAATTGACTTAAAGGATACATGTTTGGATCAAATATCTTTTTAGAGGGACTATAAAAGCTATGGTAACTTTCAGTTCAAGTGACTTTAATCTTTGAGAAATAAAAACAGCCTTGGCCGGGCGTAGTGGCTCACACCTGTAATTCCAGCACTTTGGGAGGCCAAGGCAGGTGGATCATGAGGTCAGGAGATCAAGACCATCCTGGCCAACCCAGTGAAACCCTGTCTCTACTAAAAATACAAAAAATTAGCAGGGTGCGGTGGTGGGAGCCTATAGTCCCAGCTACTCGGGAGGTTGAGGCAGGAGAATGGCGTGAACATGGGAGGCGGAGCTTGCAGTGAGCCGAGATCATGCCACTGCACTTCAGCGTGGGTGACAGAGTGAGACTCTGTCTCAAAAAAAAAAAAAAGAAAAAAAAAAAAATAAAAACAGTATTAAAGATTATTGGTAAAATGCAGATGTCATCAAATGTAAATTTTTGTCTAGGGTTAAAGTATTGTTTTGAATTAGATAAGGTAAAACTAAAAGTTCTTTCACAAGTTGTGAAAGGATTGTAAAAATTAACCTTGCAAAAAATTCCATAACATCAAGTGGAATTCTATTTCATAACATCATGTGTTTTAAACCTCTAACATTTAATAGGGATCCCCAAATCAAACTTCAGTTTCAAAGTTGTCTTTCCTGACACCTGGCTTTTGGATGTTACAGAAAGTCCCTAGAGCAGCCAGAAGATAGGTAAACAGAATTATTTGACATGTTTAGGCACATGGGATTGACAAAATGATGTTTAGTCTTCTTCAGGTTGTATTTTAGGAAATAATATTAATATATGTTCCAAAATTGTACAGGATTTCTAAAACTAATGTCTGAGTATATGCTATCAATCACAGTTCAGGTTGCTATGTTAAGTTATTGTAAACCACAAAGATATTCAAATTTTTTGTCAACTGTGTTTCTGACTGTAACTATCCTGGACATTTTATTGTTCATAGACAATTGTTGCCTTGTTTTGAGCCTTTTCAAAGGATGGTTTATAATCTGCTTTAGAACTTTGACAGGTGTTCTCAAATGCAGGTTTCTGAAATCTTTGGAGATTGTGACATTGTAATAAAATAAAAATGTACAAGACTCATGAAGACCTGAAATGTTCACAAATATCAAGCAAAAAAAAAGGTAATTGAATAGACTGAACTAATAGAAAACTGAAGTCATCTTTTTAAATTTTGCTTGGAACGTTGTTGATCCTTGTTTTGTTGTTCAGAGTCAAGAAAATTTATTTTGAGCTATTTATGGCCTTTAATAATAGAGTAAGGTATACTCCTGTAAAGAAAAGCTTGGGGCATATTTGTCTTTCCCTCTCTGTCTGGCTTCTCCAGAATTGGGAAACTAGCAGTGAGTATTCCTAGCTTATGCCAATACATTTGTTTACATCAGTGCAATAATCCATTTTCTTTTGCAGTATCATGCAGTTGGAGAAACTGATTGTTTCACCAAGGCTTTGACTGGAAGGCTATGCTTTCCTTTAAGGAGTTAAGCTTGACTTGCAGAGCTGATAAAAGCCCCTTGGGAAAACTGGCCTCATATCTTGTCCACTCAGTCACTGTACAGGGTTCCCAACTTGTGTTGAGTAAAGAATGCAACTAACAGGCCAAGGAAATCCATGCTCTTAACATCAAGAAGAGAGGAGTTTAACCAATTCATAGGTATTATTTGAGGGTACAAACCCATGACTGGGCTCAGCTTTAGAAAGTCCTATCTGAGATTCCTTGTGGAACAGCATTCCACTAAAGCCAATATAAAAAAAAGCGTATATAAAAATAATTACTCATGCTGCACTTTATGCAAATAATTAGGTCAAGCAAAAAAACTAAAGTTTATTTTGCAAACAATTCAGTCCTAGCATGATTTTTTTTTTAAAAAAATAAGGATTGAAGAAAGAGGAATTATGTTTCAAAACTTATCATACATTTGTCACTAAATTCTAGACTTAATAGTTGTTTTTAAATGTTTACCTATATTTTAGATTAACCCTACTTATTCTTGTGAACCAACCAGTGATCTCTGACTACAGCTCAGAAGGATCAAAAGGGGTGGGTAATGTAAAAATCTAGATCAATATTCTAGTTCTGAGCAATTATTCTGCAAATTCTGCCAGGTGGTGAGAATAAATACCATGCCCATGACCCAGAGGTTTCCTTTTTGGGGAAGTAAGATCAATGGAGCTAACCAAAGCTAAGCCCCATTCACCCAAATCTTAGCAAGCATAACTATAACCACTAGTTATCTGGCCATGTCACAAGAAGTCCTTTTCTCTCTCTTGTTGGAGGAGTACTCAATTCCACAGCCTCACCTAAGCATTCAGCTTATGATAAGGAGTCCATGCAACCCCCATCCTGACACACATTTTTGTCTCCAGTGCAATTTGAAGCTGTGGGTTGAAGCCCTAGGAACTAAAACTGGATCTGAGGGATCCAGAGGCAGGTGATAATGAAAGATAAAAGGCACAGTGCAGGTGAGTGTGACTAATTTCTGCCAAATAAGCCAAGCTTCCCATTTCATGGATAAAGATTATGCTAGTATCTGTGAACCCAGAAAATCTGAGAACAATCTCAGATTTGTCTGAGAAATTTAGAAAGTTTATTTTGTCAAGGTTGAAGACGTGCCCATGACACAGCCTCAGGAAGTCCTGACAACACATGCCAAAGGTTGTCAGGGCATGGCTTGGCTTTATACATTTTAGAGAGACATGAGACATCAATCAATATATGTAAGAAGTACATTGGTTTGGTCTGGAAATGCAGGACAACTTGAAGCAAAGGCAAGAAGACTTAAAGTTGGGAGGGAGCTTCCATGTCACAGATAGGTGAGATACAAATGGTTGCATTCATTTGAGTTTCTCATTAGCCTTTCCGAAGGAGGCAATCAGGTATGCATCTGTCTTAGTGAGCAGAGGGAAAACTGAATAGAATGGGAGGCAGATTTGCCCTAAGCAATTTCCAGCTTGAATTTTCCTTACTGATTTTGGGGACCAAAGATATTTTCCTTTCACATATCCATGGCATAAAAGAGGTCTGGAGAATTCAAAACCTACTGACAACAGGGCAGACAGGGCATATGTGGGTAAGAGTAGATATTCCCACCTCCTAGATCCCCCTGTTAACATGGGTGAAAGCCACTTTAACACCCATGGGCAGCACCCTGTCCCAGTCATGAGGACTCAGGGATATAACGACGGAGGAAAGAAACAAGGATGCCTCACTTTCTTTCTGTTATGTATTCCAGGTATTTGATAGGAAGGGAAGGGAACCTGGGATGCCTTGCTCCCCTCCTTCTAGATAAGTAGCCATTCATCTTCAGTCTGTACCCATTTCAAATGCATCCTTAACCCCTGGGACTCCTTTGGGAAAAAAATGCCTTCTCTTTTCCTCCTCTATCATCTCTTCATAGATAGGTAATTGTGTCTCCATACTATGGGAGTCTTCCCTCAGATGCATCCTCCAAACTTGGAAAAGTTACTTTCCCAAACCTTAAACTGGTTGGCTTAAGATTGGGCTCAGGGGCAGGGAACCTAGAAGCCTGACATGCCAGCAAAAAGGTAAAAGATATTTACCAGTTGGGCTTTTGGTCTCCCTCTCCCTGTGCAAACTTGTAAAAGGCTTCAGGATTTTTGAGCTGTCCTTACCTCCTCCTTGTTTTATTTTGATACATATGTTCTAATAACCCAGTTTGTCTCTTCTCACCTTCAGGCCATCAGACTCTAGTCATGTAACCAGAGCCTTGGACAATGGTCCCTTCTGCCGAGAACCCTTAGATAGACCTCTGAGGGAGATCTGACTGCTGTTTTCCCAAAACAGCACCCCCTGTCAGCAGGAAGTATTAAGATTGGTCTTCATCCTTATCCTTATTCTAACAGCAGTTAGATGTACTTCTTTAGAGGGGGGAATAATAGATGCAGGAGGCAGATGAGAGAGGGTCTCCAGGAAATTTACGACCAGCCTGAGTGTTTACATCAGATACTTTTGTGCACATGTGGAAATTTTTCAGGGCCTTGTTTGGGCATGCCTGCAATGGATTGGTAGGCCCACCTGCGCACTGGGAGAGTGGGGTGGAGCCACCAATAATTTATGCCTTGTACAGGGGAGAAGAGACTGGCATCTTCAGCTCATGTGTGTGATGGCCTGGTATCCAATCTGTGAGATGGGAATCTGTTGGCAGGACCCTCACACACACTTTTATTTTTTTTCTGAGAGCTTTCTTTTAATAAATTCTACTCTCTTCACCTTTCAACATGTCTGCATGGCTAATTTTTTCCTGGTCGTTGGACAAGAACCTGGGTTCTGGCTGAGCTAAGGGGTGAAAATCCTGCATCAAAAGAAGTGACCTAACCAACTCCATCTTGCTTTTAACTTCTAAGCTGCCCTTGTTTACTCCTAGACATAGGTCATGCTAACTTTTCAAGGAATTCACAGTTTAACTTTGAAATAAAAATGATAATAGCTCCTCCTCCCCAAAAATCACTTCTTAGTTGTGAATTAGACTGCCCTTATAAAAGTACAAATTAGCCAAAAGATTAGAAATTACGATTTTGCAATCATGCAGCTGTAGGCCACTAGATTCCCAACTCTCCCAATTGCTCCTATGTATAACATCACTATTCAAAACCTAAGATTGGTGTTCAAAGTATTTCTCAGATCCTGCATTCTGATGGATCAGCTGTCACGAACCAGATTGCTAAACTGGTTTATCTTGTCTTATGACTCCCCCAAACAACTGACTTAGCGCAAGAGAACAGCTTCAACTCCCCAACCCAACCAATCAGCATTCCACCTTTCTTAGCCCTCTGCCTGCTAAAAAACCTTAAAAAAAAAACTCCGCCTTAAAAAAAACCTAGCCTCCAAATTTTTGAGGAGGCTGATTTGAATAATAATAAAACTCTGGTCTTCCATTTAGCTGACTTTGGTGTATCAAACTCTTTTCTCTATTACAATTCTCTATTACAAAATCAGTTCTACCTGGGTAACAAACAAGATAAACACCTTGGGGGAATTACACTGTCCACAGACAAATTGCTAGGATTAATAAGGCAGTTGTCTGTATATAAACCAAATGTGAAAATATGTATAAATGTAAATGTTTAGAAAAAAACATTTTAGAAAAACTACTAATTATCACAACTAAAATCATGAGGTACATAAACAGGGGATGTGCAAGATATTTTTAAAAATCAAAAATTATTATTTAAGGAAACAAAGGAAGATTTGACCAAATAGGATGATCTATTGCACTCATAGATGGAAAGATTCAAAGTTATAATAATGACAGATCACTCCAAAATAATATTGAAATTTAGTGTATTTCCAATAAAAATATTGAAAAATGTCTCTGAAAAGATGCTTCTTAAATTTATATGCAGACTAATTTTAGAAGATGAATAAGTCACTTCTGAAAATAAAATGGCAAAGAGCTTTGCCTTAGCAGATAAGACTAAATATAATGGGATACTAATGAATAAATGTTGGTTTTTATAATGTTACAATTTCCTTGTCTATCATCCACTTCATTAATACACAGCATTTATTTTATGTCTATTATTCAATCAGTCTCTCTTCAGTATCCTAAATGTATTTGCTCCATTTGCCTGTTATTAAATCAATGTGGCAAACTCCCCCAACACAAATATGCTAATATGCCTGTCTTCCTGCTTCCTCCCACCTTTACTTAAGCTGCTGAATACATTCAGAGAAAATTACACACAGAGAAAATTTCCTCACCTAAGAAATGGTCATTAACCTTAATTTGACCCTAAATATGTTAATTCTATTATCATTCAAGTCAGGTAGTTTTCTGATTCCTCTTAATGACTACCATTTAAAAACTTGACCACCCTTAGGGAATCATTCAATTTACCTCATCCCTATCTCTTTAGCAACTGAAAGCAGAAATTATCCTTTTCTACTTCTTAGGGAAATAAATGAAACACTCAAGTATAAACAACCACACTGCAATCAACTCTTTAAATACAATAACATCCAAACTTCCCCTTTTAGGTCCAAACTTAAAGCAATATATTTATTTGTACAATGGAAACTCTGCCTCTCAACACATTTAGGAAAGTTTTGCTGTAAATTATTTTTTCCTACTGTCATATTTTTATCACTTTTTTGAATTATTCCTAGTAGCATTTATATATGATCTTTCATTTTTAAAACAAATCAGGATAGAAACCAAGCACTCTCTTCAATTGCACACCATCATTTATAAACTCCTCATCTTTCTCCTTTACTTTATAACCAAACTTACTAAATGAATTGTCATGATTTAACATCTTGAATTCTTGGCACTGACTTCTCAATTTATATGACTCTTGGGCACAAATTGCTAAAGACACAAATAATTTCCAGGCCATTCAATTCAATAAACAATTTCCAGTTTTCATCCTTCTTGGTCTCCCAGCACTATTCAACATATTGACTTTTTCTTTCTACTTGAACGAATTTCACTAATTTATTTGCTCAAATAAAACATTTGTTTAGTGTTTTCTATTTGCTTGGTTCTGTCATAATTGCTGGGAAATCAAAGTGGCAAACAAAGTCACACATGAGTCCTGACCTCATGAATCATTTGGTATATAGGGGAAGGAAGACATTTATCACATAATTACAATTAGTTAGGTATACATAGGAGAGTCACGTGGAACATTTTGAGCGTAAAACAGGGCATATGACTTAGACCAAGACCTGATGTCAGAAGACAGCTTGAAGAGGGAAAGGAGGAATAAACCACACAGAGACAATCACTTCTGTGATATCACTGAACTTGGAGGCAGCATGGTGACAGTCTGAAATAAAAAGAAGACCAGACTTTGTAATGATTGTCATTAAAAAGTCTGGTCTTCTTTTTATTTCAAATTCTTTTTATTTTAAATCATTTTAATTCAAATGATTTCTAATGACAATCATTAAAAAGTCTGGTCTTCTTTTTATTTCAAACCAAGTTCAGTGGATGCAGCTGGAAACCATCATTCTCAGCAAACTATCGCAAGAACAGAAAACCAAGTACTGCATGGTCTCACTTATAGTTGGGAATTGAAAATGAGAACACTTGGACACAGGGTGGGGAACATCACATACCGGGGCCTATTGTGAGGAGCGGGGAGTGGGGAGGGATAGCATTAGGAGGTATACCTAATGTAAATGACGAGTTAATAGGTGCAGCACACCAACATGGCACATGTATACATATGTAACAAACCTGCACGTTGTGCACATGTACCCTAGAACTTAAAGTATAATAAAATAAAATAAAATAAAAAAAGAAGACCAGTATTGCTGCAGTGAACACAGAGAGAGAGTAGGTGAAGAATGGACAACTAGAACAAAGAGAATACAACCCATTTGACATAGGAGAACACATTTCTAATGAATGCCTTAATCTGATTATCAAAGATGATAAATTCATAGCACAAGGAAATATTGTGATTATTTATATTAATTTCTAATTACGAGATTATATATTGTCATTCCTAAAAACTAGAACAATATAAATAAAGCCAATTTTTTTTCTGGTATTTTAATCTCCATATCCTGTTTCTTTTAGCAATTCTGATGTAAGTTTACTAAGACGTTTCAGAATTCTCTTTTTCTGTGTCCTTGAAATGTGTTGCAAAACCTGTTTTTATGCAACAAAGTCAAAAAAACACTTCCAATTAAAAGATACTTTTAATTGGTGATTTGGGGCTTAAAGATCATCCAGTCATGACTCTGTTCTTCATCCCCTAATTTCCCTTTCCTATCCTGCAATTTTTGCATTTGTAACTTCCAACTCTTCAATCACTTCTTGGAGTGCACTTTTGTTTTGCATCAACAAAACTGCATCTCCCCAGTCGGCAGATTGCTTTAAAAATTAGGAGACAGAGCAAGACACTGTCTCAAAAAAAATAAGACATAAACAAAAAACAAAAAATTAACTTCTCCTTTTGCCTCTGCAGATCTCACTAATCTTTTGTTAACGGTTCTGACTTCTAATGACTATTTGAAGTCTAGCTATCATTGGTGAATAGAAAAGTGAAAAATACAAACCGTTAAATGTACATTTTCAACTCAGGCTATCAAGTACAGAAATTCTAACTTTATTTTTGATTAAAAAAAAAACTTACAGCAGTCTGAGCTGTTTGAGGTATGCAAGCCCAAACAGACATGAGTATGGGACTTTAGTCTCACTCCCCATGCCTGGAGAAACTTGTTTAAAGTCCTTTTGTTTCTGTATAGCTGCCTATTATCTTCTTGTTCCTGGAATCTGTAATACAAAACACAATATACAGTCAATTAATGGCATAGGTTATTTTAATGTAAATTCTTGGTAAACAACTCAGGAACTGCCTCTTATCTTGCTTTAAAAATCCACTTGTAACTACTGTTAATTGAATGTTAATATATTATTATATTAATATTGTGTAATACTAATGTTAATATATTAAAATATTAATACAATATTAAAATATTCAGCAGGACTTAAATCTCTATTCCTGGTTTACTATTCTCAAGCACACCACAAATATATTCCCTACTTATATTAATTTTGCCTCGGCTTCTTCCATTTAGGTCAATACATCTGGTGTAATTTGACAGGATTGAGAGTGACTCTCCCTGACCAACCCACTTTTTCTTTCTTAAATCCGCACTTGGTACCAGCATAAACTCTCTGTCTTCAGAAGTGCCATCAGGTGTTTTGGGGGAGTTCTCCTTTACTCAACCTCCTATTTTTGGTTGGAGGTTGATATTTCATTTGGGTGTTTTTTCAAGCCCTCTTCTTCCTTTAAGAGTGAATACTTAGCTCTCAGTCTTTGGGCATGAGATTCAGGTAAAGAGCTCTGCAGAGAACTGGTTTCTTGCTACCTCTGTCCCATAGCAGAAGGTTCAGGTTAAAGGACTGACAGGTCGACACCAGTAGTTTTATTTTACATAGCATGCTATAAAAATTGCAGCTATTTTCCATTGTTTGAAAACGTGAACTTCGCTTTTCTTTTTTTTTTTTTTTTTTTTTTGAGACGGAGTCTCGCTCTGTCGCCCAGGCTGGAGTGCAGTGGCCGGATCTCAGCTCATTGCAAGCTCCGCCTCCTGGGTTTACGCCATTCTCTTGCCTCAGCCTCCGGAGTAGCTGGGACTACAGGCGCCCGCCACCTCGCCCGGCTAGTTTTTTGTATTTTTTTAGTAGAGACGGGGTTTCACCACATTAGTCAGGATGGTCTCCATCTCCTGACCTCGTGATCCGCCCATCTTAGCCTCCCAAAATGCTGGGATTACAGGCTTGAGCCACCGCGCCTGGCCTAAAAACGTGAACTTCGCTTTTCATTTGTGACAAATTCTGGTTAATTTCAAACTTAAAATTGTATGAGGGTGAATTTTCTTGTTCTGAAGAGAGAGTCCATTTGTTCCCTCTGACCCATTCGGGTGTTCCAGGTGTCTGGGAACTTTGCAGCAGTGTCACAGCTGTGGGCCAAGATGTGAAGCCTCACCAGAAAACCATTTTAGGGACCCCTTTTTTGCCAGATGGGTATAATACCAGGATATGGTCTTCCATACCCTGTGTACTCTGCTGCCACTTGGCAGTTTGAGAGAGTCTGAGACATGTAACACTTCAACTCTGAATAAACCTGTGGCCATGATGGCTTTTAGAAAAGACTTAAGTTATGGAAAATCAAGTCTCAAAATCTGAGTACTAAGTTCCTCTTCAAAGATTCAACTTTCTGGTCATAAATTGTAATGCAATCCTACTCCTTTTATTTCAAAAATTCTGCATTTACCCTATTTGGAAAACTTTAAGTCTTAGCCCATCAAGGTCAGCTTAGATGTATGGTCCAACCCCAGCCAATAGGGGAAGGACACAGAAACAGGAACTGTGTTAGGAATAAAAACCCCTTCTCTCCTTTGTTTGATGGGCTCTTATAATTGCATCTGCAGAAGTAAAGTTGCCTTGCTGAGAAATTTTCTGTCTAAGTGCAGGTTTCTTTTGGCTACAAGGACCACTTGTTTCCAACAAATTTGGAGGCCTGTCCAGGATCCCAATATCCTTCAGGAGGGGCTAGTGATTATCTTTCATGGGGACACTTGTCTCACTGCCTTGTTTTGGTGGCCCCAGGACTGGAGGATTGAGTCCTGTCTGAAGTGATGAATAAATCTGGACTCTCAGCAATGCAGGCAGCAGGGAGGATGCTTAATTAATAATTCTGAGGTGACCAGGTAACCCTGTGCACAGACCAAGGTAAGAAACATTGCTATTGGGGTGATGAAGTATTCCTTGGTGGTTGAGTCTCTGGAAGTTGGAAGTGTGTGAGTGAGATGCACCATTGGACATGAAGTGAGTGCAGAGTCTGGACTTGGTTCCATGGTCACCTCATATGGTTTAGGGCAGTTTTCCAGTCAGGGGATTATACCAACCCACCAATGCTAAGCAGGGTCTAAAATTCCCACAAGGAAAGTGGCCAATAAGAATGAAGTGAGTGCTCACAAGAGTACAAGAAACCTCCAGTGGGAAGAGAGGAGGTTGAGCATCTAGGACATGGGAGTGCAAGAAATCTCTAATACAAGAGACTGAGCCTCACAGGAGTGCAATAAATCTCTAACACAAGAGATTGAGTCTCATGGGAGTGCAAGAAATCTCTAATACAAGAGATTGAGCCTCACCAACCTCCACGATGGGAAACACCCCAAGTAAACC
This sequence comes from Macaca nemestrina, assembly GCF_043159975.1. NCBI lineage: Eukaryota > Metazoa > Chordata > Mammalia > Primates > Cercopithecidae > Macaca > Macaca nemestrina. The sequence continues at coordinate 40,434,971 of NC_092128.1, forward strand.
AGGGACTCTAAGATACCACACAGATAATAAAATTCCTTCTGACAGTCCCCCAGGCCTTATTTTAAAATACTGGAAGGATAATGAAAGGAACAAACCCAAGAACAGACAGCAAATAATAAAGTATTGCTGTTTTATTTGGACTAAGGAAACCATTCTGCCTACTCCTCTGCCCCAAGTTGAACACTCAGTTTCTCCCCCATATAATCCTGCCCCATGGAACTTGACACCCCACACCACCGCTGGCCAATGGGAAATAGAAAAATACCAAAGGGATATTCAAAACTTTCCTTTCCGCTTTCCTCAAAGAAGTCTACCCCAACCTTTTTCCCTTAAGGGAAGTACCACTAAGAAGGAGGGATATTGGCTTCATAAATGCCCCCTTAACTAGTTCAGAGGTTAGAAATGCCCCCTTAACTAGTTCAGAGGTTAGAAATCAAAAAAAAAAAAAAAAAAAAAAAAAAAAGCAGGGGGAACTCAAACCACTGTTGGATGACCCTTTTGGAGTTGCAGATCAAATTGACCAATTTCTGGGGCCACAACTGTACACATGGGCTGCGTTAATGTCTATTCTAGATATTCTCTTCCCAGGGAGGAAAGAACCCATGATCCGCAGGGCTGCTATGATAGTCTGGGAGTGTAAGCAACCCCTGGTCAAAATATCCTTACACTAGAGCATAAATTCCTGGCACAGGACCCTCAATGGGATAACAACAATGCAGCCCACCAAGAAAACATGAGAGCTCTCAGGAATATGATAATTAAAGGGATTTGGGAGTCAGTTCCTCCAAACCAAATTATTCCCAAGCATTTAATGTACAGCAATGGAAAGATGAAGGGCCCATGGAAGTCTTAAACAGACTTAAGAAACAGATAAAAATATGCAGTTTTGGACATAGGGGACCCACTTGGACAAGGGATGTAAAAGTTCTACTTTGTCACCAATAGTTGACCAGACATTACAAAGAAATTACAAAAAATAGAAAATTAAGAAGAACGTCCCATAGAAGAACTTTTAAAAGAGGTCCAAAAGATATATGTACAGAGGGATGAGGAAAGGCAGAAGCAAAAGAAAAATTATGCTGTCCACCCTACCACAGGGAATACTTCAACAGGGAGCCCAGGGAAATAGAGCTTGTAAACCTTCTAAGTACTCAACTGTCAGACCCTATACAAGAAGCTAAGGGATGAAACCCAAGAGTCAGGGAACAGGGATGGAAAAAATAAAAAACACATGTTTCAGATGTTGGAAAAAATGGGAAATTTTAAGAGGGAATGCCCTGAATGAGAGAGTAAGAGAGAGAGAGAGAAAAAAAGGTCCTTCCATCAGGGGGTCAGTGGCTCTACATCCATCCCGCTATCATTGTAAATGTCCTTCATCAAGTCTGAACCATTCTTAATCAGAAGGCAGGCAGATGGCACACTGACTCAATAATCTTAAAAATATGAAACTATCTTATTAGAGAGGGAAGACCTAACACTAACCACTGATAATCCCCTAAATCACTCTTCTTTCCTAATTGGAAATCCAAACCTGGAGGAACCTGAGCATAAATACTTAGATCTAATCAGTTACCAAGCTAGAGTCAGACTGGATCTGAGTGAAAGCCCCCTTCCAAACAGGGTGTCACCTCTTTATAGATGGGTCCTCTCAGGTCATTGAAGAAAAAAGATGCAACGGGTACTTCCTAGTCGATGTGGAAATCTTCACAGAGGTAGAGTCAGGAAGACTGCCAAATAATTGGTCTGCCCGAGCATGTGAACCCTTTGCATTAAACCAACCCTTAATATCCCCACAGAATCAGGAAGGAACTATTTAAACTGACTCCAAGTATGCCTTTGGAATAGTCTATACCTTTAGGAAAATCAAGACTGAACAAGGCCTCATAAATAGTAAGGGTCAAGATTTGGTCCACAAGGAACTAATTACGCAAGTACTAGAAAATCTTCAGCTGCTGGAATAAATTGCAGTTGTGCATGTCCCAGGACACGAAAAGAACTCATCCTTTGAAAGCTGGGGAAATAACCTCACAGACCAAATAGTTAAGCAAGCTGCCCATTCCCAGGAGACACCCATTTTCCATCTAACCCCTTGTCCTCCCTATCCAGCTGCAATCCCCATCTTCTCCCATGCAGACCAAGAGAAACTTAAGAAAATAGGAGCTAAGGAAAGTCCAGAGGGAAAGTGGGTACTACCAGATGGAAGGGAAATGCTGTCTAAACCCCTCATGAGGGAAATATTGTCACAGCTTCATCAAGGAACTCACTGGGGTCCTCAGGCTATGTGCGATGTGGCCCTCAGAACCTATGGGTGTGTAGGGATATATACCCTCACTAGGAAAGTGGGAGATGGTTGCATCGTGTGCAGAAAAACTAATAAGCAAACTCTCAAAAAGCAACCTCCCGGGGGAAGAAACCCTGGGTTGAGGCCATTCCAAAGTGTCCAAGTTGACTACACTGAAATGTCCCCAATAGGCTGCCTCAAGTATTCACTAGTAATAGTAGACCATCTCACCCACTGTGTAGAAGCCGTCCCCTTTCCAAGCACAACAGCCGGTAATGTAGTCAAAGCCTGTTAGAATTTATCATACCCAGGTTTGGACTAATAGAGAACATTGATTCAGACAATGGGACCCACTTCACTGCACACATCATTAAGGGGCTAACCCAGGCACTAGAAATAAAATGGGAATATCATACTCCCTGGCATCCATCCTCATCAGGGAAAGTGGAAAGAATGAATCAAATTCTAAATTCCAGTACTGACCATCCTACAGTTGAAACAAAAGATCAGTTTTTCAAAAACTATATATTTTGTCTGTCTTCTACCCTTTTCTCCCTCAGGACTCATGGACTCCTAATGCAAACTTCACCCCTTGAATTCCCAGTTCACCAACACCAGACCAGAGATCACATCCTTATCAAAAGTTGGAAGGAGGGAAAGCTCGATCCAACTTGGGAAGGACCTTATCTAGTACTCCTAACACTGAGACAGCAATTCTAATGACTGAAAAAGGATGGATACATCACACTCGAGTAAAATGGGCCCTACCTCTTGCACAGTCATAGATTGTCACTCCAGGACCAAAGTCTTCTAAACTAACATTCAAAAGGGCTTAATCTGCATTTTTCTTCTTCCTTTAGCAACCCAAGGACATCTTACCGTCAATGTAACCCAATCACCCTCTCCCCAAACAATTACATTCGATGCTTGCCTTGTCATGCCCTGTGGGGACCTCCAGAGTCAAAGACAGCTAGCTTCTTCAGAAAAAGACCCCTGCCCTTCCACTCCCTTCAGACAAACCAGCACCCATGGTCCTTGCAGTCGATGACTATGAGCCTTCTGAGGGTTATGTTATAGTCAGGGAGATGTTATCTGGACCACCCAATATCAGGGCTGCACCTGTTCAGAGGGTTGCACCACCCTAAAATCTTACATCTACTTTGCTAAAAGAGCCACACTCTCAGATTGCCAAAACCACCAATGCAACCCAGTACTTCTCTCTATCCTTATCCCCACCTCCACTGACCCTAATCCCACATTAGAGCACCTTTATGGCCTAGGAGCAGATGTCACTGGAAAAGACCCTATAGTCACCTTTGAAATATGCTTTGTTCCTCCTCCTCCATCTCCCACCATTACTTCCTCCCCAAACCCACAGAATCAAACCACTTCTCACTTCATGACATATGACAGAACCAAAGTAGCTATAGTAGAGGTCAAGGACTTAAAGCAAACCCTAGCAATAGAAACCAGGTATCAAGATGTAAATGTCTGACTGGAATGCTTTAAATAATTTGTTTACACTCTAAATAAAAGTGACTGTTACACTTGTGCAATGGGTAGGCCAGAAACCCAAATTGTTCCTTTCCCTCTTGGATGGGCTGACAAACCAGGCATGAACTGTATGGTAGCTCTCTTCCAGCACCCCACAGTCTGGGGAAACAAGTCTTGTGCCACTCTTTCACTAGTTTTCCCAAAGGTCAGGAGCCTATGGGACAGCCCCCAGGCCATTTGACTTCCAACTCTTGATGCCAGTTTTACTTCATGTCTCTCATGGCAAGGGGAAAACCTGACATTCCTTGGAAATGATGGGATGTAGTGGGCCTAAACCTTTTTAAGAGCTAACCAATCAGTCAGCCCTAGTCCAACCCTGAGTGGATTTGTGGTGGTCCTGTTGAGGGGGCCAATATTGGGTACACTGACAAACAACTGGAGTGGCATTTGCACTCAAATCTAATTGGCCATCCCTTTCACCTTGGCATTTCATCAACCAGACAGGAAGCAAATAACATGGAAAAAAAGAGAAGCCCCTCACGGGTCCTTTGATACCCACACATAGAGAGTATTGGGGTGCCTCAGTGGGTACCAAATGAGTTCATAGCTCAAAACCAAATAGCTGCCAAGTTTGAGTCTATCTTATTCTGGTGGTCCAATATAAACAAAAATGTACACTGGATAAATTATAAATTATATATACTATAATCAACAGTGATTCATCAATTATACCAGAGATGCCATAAAAGGAATAGCTGAACAATTAGGCCTTACCAGAAAAATGGCCTGGGAAAATAGAATAGCCCTTGACCTGATATTAGCTGAAAAGGGCAGAGTCTGTGTCATGATCAGCGTCCAGTGTTGTACGTTCATCCCTAATAATACAGTCCGCAATGGGACAATCACAAAAGCCTTACAAGGCCTTACCACCCTAGCAAATAAATTAGCCAAAAACTCTGGAATAGACCACATCTTTATGGGACTGATGAAAAGGTGGTTTGGAAGATGGAAGGGTCTTATGACCTCAATTTTTACCTCCCTTGCAACTGTTACAGGTGTACTCATTCTTGTGGGACTCTGTATCATACCTTTCATTCATGGGTTAACCCAAAGGCTCATAGAAGCAGCTCTCACAAAAACCTCCTCCATCACTCCCCCTCCATACTTAGATAAGCTCTTGCTCCTAGATGATCAAGAAGAACAACAAAGCGAAATCCTGTTAAAGAAATTTGAAGAGGAAGAATTATAAAACAGAAGGGGGGAAATTGTTGGGACAACTAAGTTCCTCTTCCAAGACTCAACTTTCTGGTCATAAATTGTAAACCAATCCTACCCCTTCTTCTCTTTCAAAATTGTGCATTTATCCTATTTGGAAAAGTAAAAGTCTTAGCCAATTGGGATCAGCTTAGATTGTGAGGTCCAACCCCAGTCAATAGGGGAAGGACCCAGACAGGAACTGTGTTAGGAATAAAAGCCCCTTCTCTCCTTTGTTTGGTATGCTCTTGAGATTGCATCAGGCACAAGCAGCATCCTTCTGCAGAAGTGAAATTGCCTTGCTGAGAAATTTTCTGTCTAAGTGTAGGTTTCTTTTGGGTACACCAAGCACTTGTTTCCAACACAAATAATTGTAGATCCTTATGAGGTATCCTTCTGTAAATGTCTAGAAAAGTGGAACTGCCCAACTCTGGATGGGAATAAACAGCAACAGTCCAAACAAGGATCCTTCAAAATGTCTCAGATAATTTATTTGAACACAAAATGAGGGGTGGGGGCTGTTGGGGCAGGGGCATTGGGGGTGTGGGGAGTTGGTGTTAGAGCCACACAAACTGAATGAGAGACCTATTTTATGTTTGTTCTGGCTGAAATCTGATAGTAAGAAATTTGAAAAGATTCATTTTTAGAGCTTTGTGGTCAGAAGTCAGCTAAATTTAAAAATAATATTTAGGTTATTTGTGGGGTGTGGGGTAATGGATTTTCTGCCTTTTACTATTGTAGATCCTGTTCCTGGGATTTTTTTCAATAAACTAAAACCCCATTTTAAAAATGTTTGATTCTTTTGTTTACTTTCCATCATGCTGACATAAATTTTGCTGAGAAAATATAAAACTGCATTAGTTTTGTAGAAAGCTTTAAGCCAGATTTTGACTCCTCTGAAACTTGTTATTCTATTTATTTCCACTTCTGCTCTTTCTTCCTTTTGCCATTTTTAGATCCACATGAAGAAATCTAGAGGAGATTCCTGCTGTTGAGATCATCTGTAGAATACAGAAAAAGGTGCCACTTACCCTGTTTAGGGGGTGGGTGGTCTTCTATTTTCCTTGTGGAGTATGAAAAGTTGTGGGCAGTTTCCTCTCAAGTCTAAATCCCTGGTCTCTTATGCAATAAGTTAGTTGATCTCTTTGGCTTTTGAGTACCAGAGATTACTTTGTACCATAAGAGAGAACTTAACTTTTGTGTGATTGCTGGTAACTCGCTGATGAGAGCTGCAGTTTGGGAGGTTTCTGACAGCCGTTTTTTACAGTGAACAACTACTATTATAGGGGGATACTAATTTGTGCATTTAGATTAGAAAGGCACAGTTTACATGTTTAGAGAAACAGTGAAATGGATTTGAGTGTAGCAGATAAGTAGCAAGCAGAGAGCTAGAGAAGGTTCTAGAAAGTGGGTTTAGGACAGAGAAATTGTGAATAGTGAGTAATCCTCATGATCCAGGATTACCTGAGTACTATGTAGCAGAAAGGAATACTAATGACTATATTTGGATAGATACAATTGACATGATATGGATGTGCGTCCTCTCCAAATCTCATGTTCAAATGTGATCCCCAATATGGGAGTTAGTGCCTAGTGGGAGGTATTGAATAATGAAGGTAGATCCCTCATGAATGGCGTACCACCATTCCCTGGGTGATGAGTCATTTTTGCTGTGTTAGTTCATATGAGATCTGGTTGTTTAAAAGAGTACATAACTTCGCCTTCTCTCTCTTGCACCCTCTCTCACCTCTCTCACCATGTGACATGCCTGCTCCCATTTTGTCTTCCACCATGTGTAAAAGTTCCCTGAGGTTTCACCAAAAGCCAAGCAGATGTCAAAGCCATGATTCCCACGCATCCTGCAAAACCATGAACCAGTTAAATATATTTTTCTTTATAAATTTCCTGTCTGAGGTATTTTTTTCTAGTAATGCAAGAATAGACTAATCCAGAAAATTGGTAACACAGTAATGCAAGAATAGACTAATCCAGAAAATTGGTAACACAGAGTGAGATGTTGCTATAAAGACACCTGAAGATGTTGAAGCAGCTTTGGGTAATGGGCAGAGGTTGGTAGAATTTGGAGGGCTCAGAAGAAGACAGGAAAATGAGGGAAAGTTTGGGACATTTTAGAGACTGTTTAAATGGTTGTGACCAAGATGTTACTAGAAATGTGGATGTCAGGATCTGTTATTTTCTTTTGACATTTTAGTAATAGCCATTATGATTAGTGAGAGATAGTATCTCATTGTGGTTTTGACTTGCATTTGTCTAACAATCCATGATATTGAGCTCTTTATCATTCTTATTGGCTGCATGTATGTCTTCTTTATAAAAGTGTCTGTTCATGCTATTTGCTTATTTTTAATGGAGTTGTTTTTTCTTGTAAATTTGCTTAAATTCCTTATAGGTGGTAGATATTAAATCTTTCTCAGATGCATAGTTTGCAAATATTTTCTCCCATTCTGCAGCTTGTCTGTTTACTCTATTGATAGTTTCTTTTGCTGTGTAGAAACTCTTAAGTTTAATTAGATTCCATTGGTTAATTTTTGCTTTTGATGCTTTTCGTGTCTTTATCATGAAATCTTTGCCCATTTCTATGTTCAGGATGGTATTGCATAGGTTATCTTCCAGGGTGTTTATAGTTTTCAGTTTTACGTATAAGTCTTTAATTCACCTTGAGTTGATTTCGTATGTTTTGTAAGGAAGGGGTCAAGCTTCAGTCTTCTGCATATGTCTAGCCAGTTATTCCAGCACCATTTATTGAACAGGGAGTCTTTTTTCCCTTGGTTGTTTTTATCTGCTTTGTCTAAGATCAGATGATTGTAGTAGACATCCAGTCTTATTTCTGTGCTCTCTATTGTGTTCTGTTGGTCTGTGTGCCTGTTTTTGTATCAGTATCATGCTGTTTTGGTTACTGTAGCCCTGTAGTATAAAGTTGGCTAATGTGATGCCTTCAACTTTATCCTTTTGCTTAGGACTGCTTTGGCTATTAGGGCTCTGTTTTTTGGTTCCATATGAATTTTAAAATATTTTTTTCTAGTTCTGTGAAGAATGTCATTGGTAGTTCAATAGGAATATAATTGAATCTGTATATTACCTTGGGCAGCATGGCCATTTTAATGATATTGATTCTTCTTATCCATGAACATGAAATGTTTCTCCATTTGTTTGTGTCTTCTCTGATTGTTTTGAACAATGTTAGAGATCTTTTACCTCCCTGATTAGCTGTATTCATAGGTTTTTTGTGACTGTATGTGCATGTGGCAATTTTGAATGGGATTGCCTTCCTGATTTTGCTCTTGGCTTGGATGTTTTTAGTATATGGGAATGCTAGTTATTTTTGCACTTTGATTTTGTAGTCTGAAACTTTGCTGAAGTTGTCTATCAGCTTAAAGAGCTTTTGGGACAAGACTATGAGATTTTCTAGAATCATGTTGTCTGCACACACAAATAGTTTGAATTCTTCTCTTAGTATTTGGACGCCCTTTATTTCTTTCTCTTGCCTGGTTTCTCTGACTAGGACTTCCAATACTAGTTGAATAGAAGCAGTGAGAGAAGCCATCCTTGTCTTGTGCTGATTTTCAAGGGGAATGCTCCCAGCTTTAGCCCATTCAGTATAAGGTTGGCTGTGGGTTTGTCATAGATGGCTTTTATTATTTTGAGGTACGTTCCTTCAAAACCTAGTTTATTGATAGACTTAAGAAAGAATTATTAATTTTATCAAAAGCTTTTTCTACATCTATTGACATGATCTTTTAAAATTTTTAGCTCTGTTTATCTGATGAGTCACATTTATTGATTTGTGTATGTTCAACCAAACTTGCATACCAGGAAGGAAGTCTACTTGGTCATGGTGGTTTAGCTTGTTGATGTACTGCTGGGTTCAGTTTGCAAGTATTTTGTTGGAGACTTTTGCAAAGATGTTCATCAGTGATACTGGCCTGAGGTTGTTTTTTAAGTTTTGTTGTTTGTTTGTTTCTTTTAGTTTTTGCTTGTTTTTAAGTTTCAAAGAACTTCTTGATTCCTGCTTTAATTTCATTATTTACCCAAACGTCATTCAGGAGCATGTCATTTAATTTCTATGTAATTGCATAATTTTGAGTGATTTTTAAATTTTTGATTCATATTTTTAGTGTTCTGTGGTCTGAGAGAGCATTTGGTATGACTTTGGTTCTTTTGCATTTTCTGAAGATTGTTTTATGTCCAATTATTTGGTTGATTTTAAAGTATGTGCCAGGTGATGATGAGATGAAAGTATATTCTGCTTTTTTTTTGGGGGGGGGCAGGATGGAGAGTTATTTAGAAGTCTATCAAAGCCATTTGGCCCAATGTTGAGTTCAGGTCCTGAATATCTTCGATAATTTTCTGCCTCGATGAGCTGTCTAATACTGTTAGTAGTATGGCCATGTTTTCTGTTAGGCCATATTTTCATAGAGCAGCTATGTTGTGTGGGAATCTGCGCCAGCCCTCGGTTGCCTCAGACTCTCCAAAACCTGAGGTGCAGAATGACTAAGTCAACCAAACACCAAAAATGATGGCCCCCCCTCCCTCTCTGAGTTCCATCCCAGGGAGGTTTGAAATCTCTGTCCACCAGAGAACACTGGTGAGAGTAGCAAGAGACCATGGCTGGGAGGTCCAGATCAGTGATAAGGAATGGGATTGGGGTCCAGCTTTGAAAAACTGTCTGGCCATGTCTTCATAGAGCACTGCTGTGCTGTGCTGAGAGTCTGCTTCAAACCCCTCGCCCCATCACGTCAGCCTATCTAAAGCACTAAGGTTTGAACAACTAAGTTGGCCAAACAGAAAGATGGTAGCCTGCCCCACACACTGAGGGGTCTGACTCACGGAGGTGTAACCCTGCTATTTGTGACTTACTGGAGTTCCAAACCAGTAGGTTTTATTCTGTAAAGTGCCAAGGAAGTGAAGCCTGCAGATTGTTGCTTCTCATCCCCCTGGATTCAGCCCCTTTCCTAGGGGTACGTATGGGGATCTAGCCTCCAACTTTGCTGGAGTTGCAACTGCTTTTGCTGAGAAGCCCAGGAAGCCTGGGTGTCTAAGGTTTTCTGGTCTCTGCATGTGCCTGAGTGACTGTTCTGTCATAACTCCATGTAGCTGTGTGTGTCAGACTGAAGGCACTGCAGGGGTAGGTTCATGAGGAGATATCCTGACCTGAGGATTGCTAAGATTCATGGGAGAAGTATGGCTTCCTAGGGACACACATTCACTCACTGCTTCCCTGGGTGAGGGAGGAGAGAAGAGGTTCCCCTGGCTCAGTGTCACTTCCAGGCGGACTGTCCTCCTGCATTGTTTTTCTCTGCTCTCTGTGGGTTGAGTTGTTTCCTTGATTAGTCCCAGGGTGTGTATCTGTATGTTTCTGTTGAAAGTGCTGTATTTACTTGCCCTTTCCATTCCTCTCCCTGAGAGTGGCACACACTAGATGTTACTAGTCGGCCATCTTGGCCACCCCTCTGGACTCCTTCATAAGCCCGAGTAAACAAGAGTTTAGACTGGTCTGTTAGAGGAACATAAAAAAAGAAATAAAATGCAGAAAATTGAACAATTACAAGAAAAACTTTGCAGACAACTGTATCAAAGACAGAAGAATATCAGAGTTAGGAACTATAAGGATTAATGGGAAAATTATTTACTTCTCTAAAATCCATATAGTGGTTAATTATCTTTATCTAATAGGCCTTTCTTCTTTCCTGGAGGTATGGGAGAATTCTCGGGTGAATATCCTTCTTAAAATTGTGTCTTATTTTTCTAATTATTTTATAACTGATTTTATTATTTTTTTAATTGAACTCACAACAAGTAATACTGTTTTACACATGGCCATGGATTATTTTTGGTAAACTATTTGTATTGTGTTCATATTTTAAATTTTAGCAGTATTATTTCCCTCTTGGGACCAAAATAATACATTAAACTATTCCAGTTTTCCAGCATGGTATGAGACTGCCACTATCTGCCTAACTCTTTTTTTTTTATAAGGTGCACAGTAATCAAATTGGGTGTATTTTTTCCTTAGGAACTCCATAGACACTCCATCTAGAATATGGAATATAGTAGCCTTAAAGTTTTACCACAGGTATCTCTCCACTGAATTTAGAGTAGAATCACAAGAAAGTAAGAATTCATGGTTATCAGCCAGAGGAGCTAACTGCATGGAATTCACGAGGAAAGGGAAATAGAAGACCGATCTGAAACACCCAAAACCTGTATTGATTTATCACCAAATGGAAAGTCAGAAATTATCAAGGAAATTATGGAAGAAGTAGCATCAGTATCATCAGTTTCCACCTCTGAAATTATCTAAACCTATTCATTTTTAAGCCATTTACCAAGTATTTCCTAGCTGAGGATTCTTTCCTAGGCTCCTCTAATTCTCTCGTCTCTGCAATTCCAGCATCCTCCAGAGTCTCTTTCCAATATCCTTTTTTCTGGTGTTCTGACTTCTTGCAATCTTGCAACAATGATCTACAGTTTTCCCTTCTTAGTTTTTCCTCTTCATAGGTTGTTTAGAGTAGGAGTCACTTCCTTCAATAAATATTTCTAATTGAGCCACTAATAATGGTTTTAATTTAATTTAATTTTAAATTTTCCTCTAGATTGCTTCAAAACTAAGTAACTGCTGTTAAGATTAAAGTAATGGTCTACATTTGTCATCCTTCCACTTTTTCCCTAATTTAAATTTGGATAGTCAGCAAGAGAAACAAAACATACGTGACTAAGGCCAGAGGGCAATTTTGATTTGTGCTTGGATCCATGTCAGTAAATTCTCAGGAAATCTTAACATACTGTTTAAGAAAATCAATCAATAGGAAATTCACACATCTTCTGAGTACATGGAAGTAACTTCTCCCAACCCATCTTTACAGACAGACTTCAACTATCATTGGCAAACTATTGCTAATGCCCTTAAATCTTCCAAAAGGTCTCTGATGCCTTTAAATTTCCCACAGTTATCCAGAGAATGGAAGATAGCTGGCTTTTCTTGGCCTGACTCTCTCTTGATGTGCTGTTGATCTTCCAGATCCCCAAATTCTTGCTCCATCAAACGAGCTATGTCTGCTGGTTGTAGAACTTCATGCAACTGCAGGTTGCAGAATCCACTGCAGTAACCAGTGCACATCCACACGAGTGGGGCTGTAAACTGGAAACATGCTGTGGAATACTTCTACAAACTTCTGGGGCACAGGGAAAATAAGCCTTTACAGGGGTAATAACATCTTTCAAAAAAAGCATGTGAATTACATGAAAGTGCTGTGTAGCTATTCAACATGATCAGCTTTCCTGTCTATACACCTAGAAAAGGCTAGTTTTCTTCTCAATGAGAAAAGAAGAATGTAAATTGTGTGATGCTTTGGTCTCCTTTTTTATGTTGACATTCATCAACTTAGCACCTTATTTGCTCACTTTTTTTTTTTTTCCAGAAGAATAATACAGTTCTCTATACCGTTGCCTTCAAAAGGAGACAGTTTCTTACTCAAGTTCTCAGTGATTTCCTGACCAGATCTTCTAATCACGTCTGCTTTTCTAGATATTAATATGGGATAAGAAGGGCCTCTAGAAGGTGGAATCTGGGCTATGACATAAAGTAAACTGAGGGCTACGCCATGAGGCCCCCAAACTAGTGTCCTCAAACAAAGCTGTATCCTCATCCTTCTTTGCAGAAAAATCCACAAATGTAGGAAACCACTTGTATAAAACATGATCACTTCCCCCTTCTTCAGAGTTGGTTTGAGGCAGGGAGGAATAAAAAAAAAAAATGCAGAGGAAGCACAGTGAGTAGAGAAAGGAGGAAGAGGTTCTATGAAAAAAAAATGCCTTTTTTTTTTTGAGATGGAGTCTCACTCTGTCACCTAGGCTGGAGTGCAGTGACACGATCTCAGCTCACTGCAACCTCTGCTGCCCGGGGTTCAAGTGATTCTCCTGCCTCAGTCTCCCCAGTAACTGGGATTTCAGATGTCTGCCACAGCACGTGGCTAATTTTTGTAGTTTTACTAGAGAAGAGGTTTCACCATCTTGGCCAGACTGGTCTTGAACTCCTGACCTCGTGATCCACCTGCCTCAGCCTCCCAAAGTGCTGGGATTACAGGTGTGAGCTACCATGCCCAGTCATGCCTTTAATTATCACATTTTCTCCGTTGTTTTTCTCAATTTTTTTCTGACTCTCCAAATCATTTTAAATTTACTCCTTAGAATGATATTTATCCCATTAAGTAACACTAATTTATTTGTATAAGAACCCTAGCAAATATGTTAGTTTATTCAGATCAAAAGAACTGTCCTCAGGCAACTGTAAAACTGGGTTTCCATATCAACATCCCAAATGCAACAGGTATTAGCCCTTTAAGAGAAAGACTTGGAGACAATATAATCTGCTTCCTATATGCTCCAACCACATGGTTGTCCTAATGGAATTTTAGAGCTCTTATTACCCATGCTTAGCTTGAATTTGGGGAAGATAGTCTATTAGCTAGTCATCCAAAAAGAAAATACCAAAACAAGCAAACAAACAAACAAACAAAAACAAACAAACAAACAAAAAAAACACTGATGGTGAGAAGGGAGACTTTTTATTATTTAGAATCTCTTATCTTACTGTGTGACCATAGAACTTTAGTCATCTGCTGATTCTGAAACTTCCAGATATCCCACTCTCATTGCCAGAAATGTTTGGGAAATATAATTTGAAACAAAATCTGCCAGTCCAGAATACCTCTTCACAAAGGTAGAAGAAGAAAAAAGCAATTTTATTGTTGAATTAGCATTAAACCAGAATGTGAGGCACATGACAAGCAATCCACTAAGAGACCGCAAAAACAGAAAGAAATCTTAACGCTTTTATATAACCAAGCAGATATGATTCATTACAAACATATTCGCAGGATAACTATAACTAATCTTCAAGTGAGAGAACTTGACAGTACCATTTGTCACACAGTTTGTCCTATATCCACCTGGTAATTGGAGTGACCATCTGGGTTAGTTAATTGGCTTTAACCAAAAGTGAAACTAACATCTCATATCTTTATTTATAATGAGAAGTAGTTTTGGAGCTAGTATCTACTAAAGTTATATATATATATATATACATAGAAACATAGTGATGTTTTCTAAATTCTTCACACATACCCTAAATAGGATGTGGGGAGGTTGGTGGGAAGACCCAAAATGCAATACAAACATTAATAAGCACATCTACTTAAAATAACAAATCATCTAATCACACTGAAGGGAATGGGGGAGCAAACGTAATGGATGTAATTTTGGAAATGGTACCCCCCTTTTCTAGTGTTTTGCTCTCTGCAGTTTCAGTTACCCATGATCAGTTGCAGTTCGAAAATAGGTGAGTACAGAAAAATGATATTTTCAGAGAATGAAAGACACCACATTCACAGAAGTTTTATTACAGTATATTGTTACATTTGTTTTATTTTATTATTAACTTGTTGTTAATCTCTTACTGTGCCTAGTTTGGAGATTAAAATTTATTATTGGTATGCATTTATTATAGGCTCATAAACTGATGCCCCAAAATATGGCACCTGGATGTGCTGGATTAAAGAAGCAGCCTCAGTCTCTCTGATCGTCCTCCACCCACGCCTGCCTCTCAATCCTCTGTCTCTTCCAAAGCACAGGATGAAAGTGCTTTCTGAAGTTCCCTTACTTACTTGAAGTTCAGAGCTACCAAAGAAGGAAACAATTACCTTTATTACTTTCACTGACTTTTCATTAACTTTTACTTACACTGCAGGAGGAAAGACCGAAGTATTTCAACATGTCTGGACAGACTTTTGTCACAAACCATTGTCTGCTCTGTGGGCCCAGCAGACCTTGTCCTAGGCCATTGTATGTTCTCCAAGTTCACTTATTTCCTCCTAAAATTCATTTAGTGCCCCTCAAATTGCCACATTTTCCCCACATCCCTTTCTGCCATGAAGAAGGGCACACAAACATCTGTATTCCATTGGGAAATTGGGTAATCGTTCTCCTGTGTACTTCTGTGCTATGAACATTAAAATAAAATGTGTATGTCTTTTTCCTATTAAACTGCATTTTGTCAGTTGATGTTTAGCAAACCTTCAAAGGATGAAGGGGAAGTTTTCATGTGGCCGTATAGTTTGCAAAGGAAAAAAATGTACTATATAAGTACTGGTATTATGTGTAGGTTTGAGCATACGCTGGAGGTCTTAGAATGTATCCTCCATGAGTAAGAGGGAATTATTGTATCTTGAATGAATATTGTGAGACTAGAAACAAAATGAACTTTCAGGTGCTGTAGTATTGTAAGGACGTTTTCTCACAGCACTATAGAATCCTTATTCTGAAATTATATGTATACCAGAATTCAATAAATAAGTAAAGATAATATAGATAATGAGAGTCAGGTTTCTCACTGTTAGAAAACAATTATAAATAGGAAAAGGAGAAGGCTAAAATGAACTATAAAGAACTACATTGGAATGACAGTCATCAGTGTAAACTTTTAGTTTTAAGTATATATTATACCATATGTGTATAATTATTTTATTTTATTTATTTAGATGGAGTCTTGCTCTGTTGCCTAGGCTGGAGTGCAATGGCACGATCTGGGCTCACTGCAACATTTGTCTCCCAGAGTCAAGCAATTCTCCAGCCTCAGCCTCCCAAGTAGCTGAGATTACAGGCATGTGCCACCACACCCAGCTAATTTTTGTATTTTTAGTAGAGACAGGATTTAACCATGTTGGTCAGGCTGGTCTCGAACTCCTGACCTCAGGTGATCTGCCAGCCTGGGCCTCCCAACATGCTGGGATTATATTTTACATATAATATATTCAGAGTTAATATAGAAGAAAGTTAGTAAACATGCATGTATTCCTTAGCTCTGGTAACCGAGAGGGCATAACAGCAATGACACTACACTAGCACTGAACACACAGTTGAAAGTCATGCTGATTCAGACTGGGTCCAGTTAGGCTAGACTACAAACTGCAGATTAGGTACTGATTTGCTCTCAACATCTCTCATTTTACTTGAACAAGTGGATTAGTCAGGACATCTTCTCATAATGAAAGCAAAAACACAAGAGAGAATATATACTCCATAAAGACATTTAGAGCCTGATTTGTATGACATCTGTTAGCGTTACATTGACCAAGGCAACTTGAGTCTCAATGTCAAGAGACAGAAAAATTACACTCTACCCATTGTGGTAGGAGCTGCAACATCACATGGAAAAGGGCTTGAACACAGGAAGGTTTTTAAACAATTGGTACAAATAATTCAATGTACTATAAAATTACTTTGTGGGGAGTGTTTTTGGAATTCTTCAAAAGGAATCATTCTAAAAGTCTGTAAATGCATAGAATTCCTGCCCAGGAATATATCTACTTGTATAAAGTATAACCTGAGATTTTGAAAGTAGAAGTACAATATTCATGCTAATGAAAATTACATCCTAACTTGAGGTCTATTGAAATAGAAGATATCCAGGAAAAAACAAAACTGTATTGCTTTACTGGGAGGCTGCCAACCATTAAAATACTTCCAAGCAGTGTAGCATGAGATAATAGAATCTATGCGAAGCTGTTATTTGGTAACTCCCAAGGAGTGTGAGGGTGGCACACCACTATTTGGCACATATAAATTCCTAATTTATACACCATTAGGATTTTTTTCTCCTTCAGTCAAAAGAAAATGCTAATGGCTAAGACCATTAGATTCTAACATGACTCCAAACTATCATGAACACTAGGATTAAGATAATATG
This sequence comes from Macaca nemestrina, assembly GCF_043159975.1. Taxonomy (NCBI): domain Eukaryota; kingdom Metazoa; phylum Chordata; class Mammalia; order Primates; family Cercopithecidae; genus Macaca; species Macaca nemestrina. The sequence continues at coordinate 40,451,764 of NC_092128.1, forward strand.
TTTCACACCACGTAACAACCATTTTACTTTGAAGCAAATTACCTGGCAGAGGACTGCTCATGGCTTTGTGTATATCAGACAGAGAGAGATGACTATTCCAAATGTATAAAGAATTCTGTGCCCCACAGCAAGCAAATTTATCAATACTACCTAAAGATAGCTTGGAGGAGTAGATCAGAAAGCAAGTTAAGTAATTCAAATAGTTAAAAAAAAAAAAAAAAACTTTTCTATAGGAAAAAAATGCAAATTTATGATGGAGAAGCAAAATCAGCATAACTTGTCATCACATGTAAATGCAGCATCATATAAATTGCAAAGTTCAGTGAAAGGAAATTGAACTTCAGAATTTACCCCGAGACTTCTTGGGTAAAATTTATTCACTAGCCTTTGACGATGCTTCAGTAAAAATGTTTGCATGTTACTTTGTAAAGTTTATCAATACAAAGGAATTGGAAACTTTACCAATAAGCATGAAGTTTCATATATATATATATGAACCATATATATATATACACTGAATCTATATATATAACCGAATCATATATATATATGGTTCAGTCATTTTCAGCATGCCTACAGAACTATGCAAATATAATCACGATCTAATTTTAGAAGATTTTCTATAGTTTCATAAAGGGACCCTATACTCATTAGCAGTCACTCTTCATTGTCCCTCACCAAGCTTCTGGCAACCACTAATCTACTTTCTGTACTGGTTGGCCTATTCTGGATACTGTATATATACATACAACATGTAGTCTGTCTTGACTGGCTTCCGACACTTTATCTAATGTTTTCAAGATTCATACATTATAACACTTCATTCCTTTTTATCACCAAATATATTCTGCTGCATGGAAATGCTACATTTTTTTTGTCTACTCATCAGGTGATGTACTACATTTGCGGTTTCCATTTTTTTTGCTATTGTGAATATGCTGCTATATATATATATTCATAAAAAATATCTTATGGGAAGTATAATTGCTAGGTCTATGGTAAGTAACTACATAATATTTTAAGAAAATACAAAATTCTTTTTAACAGGAGCTGTAGAATTTTACAATCCCACCATCTCTTTGATTATTCTGATTCCCCTATATTCTTGAAAACACTTTTTATAATCTGACAATTTTTTTTTTTTTAAAGACAGGGTTTCACTCTGCCACCCAAGCTGGAGTGCCATGGACAATCACAGCTTACTGCAGCCTCAAACTCCTGGGCTAATGTGATTCTTTCACCTCAGCTTCCCAAGTAGCTGAGACAAAAAGCATACATCACCACATCTGTTAAGATTTTTTTATGGAGATCAGAGTCTTATCATGTTGCCCAGGCTGGTACCAAATTCCTGGCCTCATGCAATCCTCCTGCCTCGGCCTTCCAAAGTGCTGAGATTACAAGCATGAACCCCATGCCCAGCCTCATCTGACCATTTTTTTTAAGTTATACTCATTTTAGTGGGTTTTGTGGGTGTATCATTATGATTTTTATTTGCCTTTCTGTAATTATTATTATGTTGACTATCCTTTTTATGTGTCTTTTGACCATTTGTATATCTTCCCTGCTGGAATGTGTAATTAGATCTTTTGTCAAGTTGATAAAATAATCTAATCAGATATATAATTTGCCAATATTTCCTCCAATTCTGTGGCTTGTTTTTTACTGTCCTGATGGCAGCTTAGGAGGCAAAAAATAAAAAAGTAAATTTTAAAGAAATTCAATCTATTTTTCTTGTGGTGGTTTTGACATAATATTTAAGAAATAATTGACTTACAAACATCATAAAAATTTACTCCTGAGCTTTTTTCTAACAGGAATTTTTGTGTTTTATCTCTTACATATAGATCTATAAGTCATTTTCATTTAATTATTTTATATGGTTTTAGGGAAAGGCCCTACTTTTTCATTTGTATATTGATATTCCATTATCCCATCACTATTTTTTAAGAAGATTTTTATTTTCCCCACTGAATTTCCTCTGCCCTTTTTCAAAAAGGAATTTATTTTATTATTATAAATACAAATTGTTATTAACTTTTAATCTATTGATTTATATAGCTATCCTCATGCTAGAACCATGATGTCTGATTACTATAGCTTTGTAGATAGAATTGAAATAAGAATGTATTAGTCCTCCACTTTTGTTTTTGTTTTTCTTTTTCATAATTGTTTTTGGCTCTTTTGGGTTCCTCGCATTTCCACATGAACTTTAAAGTCAGTTTGTCAATTTCTGAAAGAAGGGATCTGAGACTTTGATAAAGATTGTGCTGAATCTGCATATCAATTTAGAGAATATTCCTATCTTAACAATATTAAATATTCCATCTGTGAATATCAAGTGTCTTTTCCATTTATTCATCTCCTTTAATTTCTGTCAACATAGTTTTTGTTGCTTCTAGTGTACAAGTCTGATATTTCTTTTGTTCTTTCTATGTATTGTATTCTTTCTGTGGCAAATGTAAATTTTTTTATTAATTTAATTTTAAAAATTCTTTTTGCTGGTGTATAAAAATACAATTGATTTTTTACATTGATCTTGTATCCTGCACCCTTACTAAAAATCACTTATTAATTCCAATAAATTGTAGTAGAGTCTTTAGATTTGCTATATACTAAATCTAGGTTTTCTAAGTATAGATTGCTGTATTTACTCTTTTACAACATGATTTTTCTTGTTTTTTCTTGCTTAATTGTTTATCTAGACTCTCCAGTGCAATACTGAACACAAGTGGTAAGAACAGACATATTCTTCTGCTTTCTTATCTTAAAGGAAAAACATTCTGTCATTCAGCTAATATGATATTAAGTGGGTTTTTTCTTATGCTTTGCTTAGGTTGGGAGAGCTGCCCTCTATTTCTAGTTGGCTGAGAGTTTCTATCATGAAATGAAATTGCATTTGTCACATGATATTTCTCTTTCTATTTAGATTATCATGTACTTGTTGTCTGATTTTTGGACGTTAAACCAATCTTGACTTCCTGGGGTAAATTTCACTTGGTCTTCTTGTTCAATCCTCTTCGTTACTTGTATTCAGTTTGCTGGTATATAATTGGGATTTTTTGCATCATATTTATAAGGAAAATTGTTTTTTGTTTTCTTGTTGTGTGATGACTCTCTGGTTTGAGTATCAGAGTTACTGGACCCATTAATGAGTTTGAAGTGTTCCCTCCTCTTCTATTTTTTTAAAAGTCTTTGAAGTATTGGTATACACTTTTCAAATATTCGGTAGAATTTACCAATAAAACCACCTACCCAGTAACTTTTTTGAGAGTGGTTGTTGATTAGGAATTAAATCTCTGTTTTCTTATGAATAAATTCAGATTTTCTATTCCTTATTGAGTGAGATTTGGTACTTTGTACCTTTATAGAAATCCATTCAAATGAATAAAATTACTAAGGTAGGAATTGCATTTGCTATTTTGCTATTCATTTTCTATATGTCTATGTTTTATCCATTGTTGCTCTCTTTTCTTAATTACCATATTTGTGTACTAAATAGATATCTTTAGTGTTTCATGGGCCATTTAAATTATATATTTTTTCTTTAATATTTGCTTTTAAAATTTTTTTTTAGTGGTTTCTTTGGCATTTTGACAGTCACCTAATATTTGACAATAAAATTTATCTTCCTAATTGCTTTGAACGAGTAAGTCTTCCACTTTTGGCTGCCAAACACTGCTTATGTGCTGGGCCCTTTAATAGCCCAGCAGTTTCAATTCTGCCTTAAAAACTTCCCTCTCTACTTGGCCAGAAACTTACGGTCAACCTGAGGCATGAGATTACGGTTTTCCGAGGTATTTTCTAGGCATGAATACAGTCCTGTATATGTGCATAGCTTTTTAGTTTTCCAGAACTATATGGCAACTTTTTAAAAGCTACTGTATATATAAATTTAATAAATGTTACATATTTTAGACCTCATTGTATATAGTCATTTTATCTTTAACGTAACTTTGGAAAAAGAAAGATCCTAAAAATTATTTTTCATTATTTTACAATGTTTTTCTATTATTTTTAGATAATAAGTGCTTTTGATTATTTTTATAATAATACATTTGATTATTTTAAAATAATAAATGCATCTATCTGTCACTAAAACTGAACTTCAAAATTATAACTTCTTGAGAAAGCAGAGGATATAGAAGTAAATATATGCTTATATTAAATATTTAAGAATGATCATTCAAACACTAGCAAAATAAACTAATATTCAAATGGAGTTGAAGAAAGATATCCTTTCACTCAAAAGTTACGACTGTACCTACAGAAATTCTACTTCTAAAATAAAACAAATAGGAAAATGTGACAGACTGAGCTCAGAGTAGAATAAGTCATTGATAACATTTGGCATCTTTTGTATTTAGTCAATGTGTATTATTAACAGGTTATTGTTCATGTTTTATTTTACTTCTCAGTAGGTAAAAAGAAATGGAAAATGGTAAAAAATTTAAAAGAGTAAAAAATTATAAAATAATAAAAAATTAATAATAGGTAAAATCATTTTCCTATCAAAATTAAAACATATTTTAAATATTTTTAATTTTAGAGTAAAATGGCACTTAAAAAAACCTGTAAAATGTAGTAAAGAGAGTTTATATATACCCTTTCCACAGTTTCCCCTGGTATTCACACCTCAAACTAGTATGGTATATTTGTCACCATTAATGAACCAATACTGATACATTGTTATTAGCTAAAGGCCAGAATTTATTCTAATTTCTTCAATTTTGGCCTAATTCCTTTTCTCTGTTTAGGATTCCAATAAAGATATTACGTTTCAGTTAGTCATCCTGTCTCCCCTGGCTTTTCTTGGTGTGAGAGTTTCTCATAATTCCTTGTTTTTAATGACTATGACAGTTTTGATGAATATTGATTATGTATTTTGCAGACTTTCTATCAATCGGGATTGATCTGATTTTTTTGTTTGTAATAGACTGGAATTATAAGGAAGACCAACAATGTATGGTACCATTTCATCATACTACTGAAGATTATATACTATCAACATGTATTATCACTGTTGATATTACACTTGATTAACTGGCTGAGTTAGTTTTTATCAGGTGATGCATGTGTTCTTAATCGATTGTACCTTTAAAAAATTATCAGGGTTTTCTTTTGTAAATTTTGCTTTATAACCACTCCCTTTTCCTCATGTTGCAAAGAAGTCACAAACTACATTTCCAAAATTTCCTTTCCTTCTGTGATTCCAGTTAAGAGTTTCCAATAAAATGTCTTCAACGATATTTCAAAGGTTGAAGAGAAGGAAAGGCTGTCATTCTTTCAAAGCAAGCAGTAGCATGGGTAGCTAGCCCGTGTGAGATTTGAAGCACCCGTATTAGGACCGCAAATAACAGAGTTCCTTCCACCTCACAGAAATCCTTGAGATTTGCATAGAGTTCTTTTCAACTCTTTAGAAGCAAAGCTTTGTTACTGCAGATAGAGGTAGGTAATGGCTTTCACACCCTTCCCTATCATGACCTTCCAGTGATGTTGCAGACCATTATTTTCATGTATGAAGCCCTTCCTACCTGAAATACAAGGAGTGACTTCCATTTTCCTGATCAACCCTAACCAACACATCAGTTTTCTATCTTTCAGCATTCTAAGTTTTCCTTAAATTGTTTTTCATTGTAATAATGATACCATTTTAGGAATTACCTAAAACACAAATACATTTATGTTTCCCTTTATGTTCATTTTGTTTATACACTGCATTTTATGTAATATTTACTTTGGACACATCTTGGCATTTTTATCTACAGAGTGAGATCTAGTCTATTTAATTACATTTATTCACTTAAAATGTTAGATTGTCCTTGCCACTTTATTTTATACTTTGTCATTAACATGGTTTTAATGACTTTTTTGAAATGTTTAACATTATTTTGTTTTTCCCATATTCACTTAAAATTATATATTCTCTATTCTGGTAGTTATGCTAAAACTTGGCAAAAATATTATAATTACATGCTCTTTCACCTTTAATATATCAATTTTGGCAAGACAAGAACTCTGATATGTGTTTATCTCCTTTCCCTTCCTTCACTTATTTCATCACTCATAATAAAATTTCTTTTTTTAACCACATTTCTACTACCATTCTAAAAATCATTTTATCAATTATATTGAATTTCAGAGGTTTACAATCAATCATTTTTAGACAAATATGCATCTTATGACGTGTTATAATACCTTTTTGTTTGTGTTTCACTTCATTTTTTCTTATTTATATTTGCTTTCCTAAAATATGTCCTGAAATAATATTTGTTCTGTCTTTTCTCCAACCTTCTTTCTTCCCCTCCTTTCTCTTGTTTCTAGCTTTGGGTATAAGGGATTATCATCTCTGAATATTTACTCTTTTTAATTTTTTTTTATTATACTTTAAGTTCTGGGATACATGTGCAGAATGTGCAGGTTTGTTACATAGGTATACAAGTGCTATAGTGGTTTGCTGTACCCATCAACTCGTCATCTACATTAGGTATTTCTCCTAATGCTCTCCCTCCCCTTCCCCCACCCCTTGACAGGCCCAGGTGTGTAATGTTCCCCTCCCTACGTCCACGTGTTTTCATCGTTCAACTCCCACTTATGAGTGAGAACATGCAGTGTTTGGTTTTCTGTTCTTGTGTTAGTTTGCTGAGAATGATGGTTTCCAGATTCATACATTCCCTCAAACGACATGAACTCATCCTGTTTTATGGTTGCATAGTATTCCATGGTGTATATGTGCCACATTTTCTTTATCCAGTCTATCGCTGATGGTCATTTGGGTTGGTTCTAAGTCTTTGCTATTGTGAACAGTGCTGCAATAAACATATGAGTGCATGTGTCTTTATAGTAGAATGATTTGTAATCCTTTGGGTATATACCCAGCAATGGATTGCTGAGTCAAATGGTATTTCTAGTTCTAGATCCTTGGGAAATCACCACACTGTCTTCCACAATGGTTGAACTAATTTACACTCCCCTCAACAGTGTAAAAGCGTTCCTATTTTTCCACATCCTCTCCAGCGTCTGTTGTTTCTTGACTTTTGCTCTTTTGCGTGCATGATAGTTATGTTGGACACACGTTCAAATCTTTTTCCTTAAAATTCAGTATAAATTATGCCATTATCTCTCAGAATTTAGAATCAAGGTAAGAATTCTAATAGTTATTCATATTCTTTGTAGATTTTTATTTCTTCCCCTGTCCTCATTCACTTTCTCTTTCTCTTTCATACTCTCTTTCCGTATCTTTCACATACGCTGCACCTCTATTTTCTTTATGTTCTGGCTGATTTTCTATCCTTCATACTCTAGATTGTGAATTCAGTCTCCAGTTATGCCTATACAACTCTACAGTACCACTATTAATGTATTTAACTTCCAGCGACGATGTTTGATTTCTGAGATTTCCTTATTATTTTATTTTTAATGCAAAATATTAATCTTGAACTGTTTGTTTACATAGTCGCTTGTATTTCATTCTTTCTCTCTTTTAATCCACAAGATGCTTCTCTATTTTTTTATTTTTCCCAAATATCTAATGATGCTTCATAGTCTAAGCATAATTACAAATTGCTGCTGATGTAGAATCTTCTGGCAATTTTATAACAAGTCTTTGTGCATGGAGTCTCATCCCTCAAATGGTAATTTTCTAGAGATAATTGTGCAGGGTGCTCAAACAGGCAAACTTCTTTCAGAATGAGGTGGGAGAACATAGGCAAATTTATGGCTTGTTTGATAATAGAAGGAAAAAAGTCTTCTTGGTTTATATTACCACCTTTCCTCCACTCTGTGTGTACCATGGAAATTCAATAAATAATTCTGCTTGGAATCTCTGTGTGGCCCTGACATTATCATCAAATATCTCCATTTCCAACACTTTCTGGGCTGGTGAATCTCAAACTTGACTGCAAATTGAAAACATCTGGGGAGCTTCAACAATTATTGCTGCCTGTATCCCACCCACAGAGGTGATTATTCATTCATAGCTATGACTGAAAATCAACGTGCACAGATCACTCAGTTTTATTTTTCAGTTGTTTTATGCATTCTGCTTGCTGTTTTTACATAAGGCAGACAATATTTTAGATGAGTGTGCAACTCAGCTGGACTGAAGCTTTTTGGTAATTCTGGTAATTTGGTAATTCTCCCAGTTTTCCTGTTACTCCTGAGATTCTCAATGCTAGCTGTACATTAAAATGACCCAAGGAGAATTTAAGTCACATCTGCACTAGACCAATTCAGTCAGATCTTTAGGGATAAAGAAAAGTGATCAGCTGCTAAAAGTTCTCCAAGTGAGTCTATTGCTAAGCTAAGAATAATAGTGCTGGTATTACAGTGCCCTAGCACAGGGATTTTCAAACTCACATTGTGCATAAGAATCACCTGGAGATTTTGTAAAAATACATTCAGATTACTTAGGTGCATGATGGGGCCTGAGAGTTTCCATTCTAACAAACTCTCTGGCTATGTCAATGCCGCTGGTCTGCTGACCAGTATGAGAAGCAAGTCCTTAAGACTCAATCGAGGAGAAAATGTTTTATGCCAGTAGTTTTGTTTTATTATCATTAATCTGAAGCCCAGCTGCTATATATTGCCCCAAATTTCCTAAACTTTTTGTGTCACTAGTAGAACATTTCCCCCATATTTTTTAGTTCTATGGCCTTATTATTTATTTTCATTAAAAAACCAAAAACAAAACTCTAGGGTTTTTATGGTATTAGGTCTAACATTTAAGTCTCTAATCCATCTTGAATTAATTTTCGTATAAGGAGTAAGGAAAGGATCCAGTTTCAGCTTTCTACTTATGGCTAGCCAATTTTCCCAGCACCCTTTATTAAATAGGGAATCCTTTCCCCATTTCTTGTTTCTCTCAGGTTTGTCAAAGATCAGATGGCTGTAGATGTGTGGTATTATTTCTGAGGACTCTGTTCTGTTCCATTGGTCTGTATCTCTGGTTTGGTACCAGTACCATGCTGTTTTGGTTACTGTAGCCTTGTAGTAGAGTTTGAAGTCAGGTAGCGTGATGCCTCCAGCTTTGTTCTTTTGACTTAGGATTGTCTTGGAGATGCGGGCTCTTTTTTGGTTCCATATGAACTTTAAAGCAGTTTTTTCCAATTCTGTGAAGAAACTCATTGGTAGCTTGATGGGGATGGCATTGAATCTATAAATTACCTTGGGCAGTATGGCCATTTTCACGATATTGATTCTTCCTATCCATGAGCATGGTATGTTCTTCCATTTGTTTGTGTCCTCTTTTATTGCACTGAGCAGTGGTTTGTAGTTCTCCTTGAAGAGGTCCTTTACATCCCTTGTAAGTTGGATTCCTAGGTATTTTATTCTCTTTGGAGCAATTGTGAATGGAAGTTCATTCCTGATTTGGCTCTCTGTTTGTCTGTTACTGGTGTATAAGAATGCTTGTGATTTTTGCACATTAATTTTGTATCCTGAGACTTTGCTGAAGTTGCTTATCAGCTTAAGGAGATTTTGGGCTGAGACAATGGGATTTTCTAAATATACAATCATGTCATCTGCAAAGAGGGACAATTTGACTTCTTCTTTTCCTAAAAACCCTAGAGGAAAACCTAGGTAGTACCATTCAGGACATAGTCATGGGCAAAGACTTCATGTATAAAACACCAAAAGCAATGGCAGCAAAAGCCAAAATTGACAAATGGGATCTAATTAAACTAAAGAGCTTCTGCACAGCAAAAGAAACTACCATCAGAGTGAACAGGCAACCTACAGAATGAGAGAAAATTTTTGCAATCTACTCATCTGACAAAGGGCTAATATCCAGAACCTACAAAGAACTCAAACAAATTTACAAGAAAAAAACAAACAACCCTATCAAAAAGTGGGCAAAGGATACGAACAGACATTTCTCAAAAGAAGACATTCATACAGCCAACAGACACATGAAAAAATGCTCATCATCACTGGCCATCAGAGAAATGCAAATCAAAACCACAATGAGATAGCATCTCACACCAGTTAGAATGGCAATCATTAAAAAGTCAGGAAACAACAGGTGCTGGAGAGGATGTGGAGAAATAGGAACACTTTTACACTGTTGGTGGGATTGTAAACTAGTTCAACCATTATGGAAAACAGTATGGCGATTCCTCAAGGATCTAGAACTAGATGTACCATATGACCCAGCCATCCCATTACTGGATATATACCCAAAGGATTATAAATCATGCTGCTATAAAGACACATGCACACGTATGTTTATTGCGGCACTATTCACAATAGCAAAGACTTGGAATCAACCCAAATGTCCATCAGTGACAGATTGGATTAAGAAAATGTGGCACATATACACCATGGAATACTATGCAGCCATAAAAAAGGACGAGTTTGTGTCCTTTGTAGGGACATGGATGCAGCTGGAAACCATCATTCTTAGCAAACTATCACAAGAACAGAAAACCAAACACCGCATGTTCTCACTCATAGGTGGGAACTGAACAATGAGATCACTTGGACTCGGGAAGGGGGACATCACACACCGGGGCCTATCATGGGGAGGGGGTGGGGGGAGGGATTGCATTGGGAGTTATACCTGATGTAAATGACGAGTTGATGGGTGCTGACGAGTTGATGGGTGCAGCACAGCAACATGGCACAAGTATACATATGTAACAAACCTGCACGTTATGCACATGTACCCTAGAACTTAAAGTATAATAATAATAAAAAATAAATAAATAAAAAGAAAAAAAATAATAAAATAAAATAAAATCCTGAGAGCTACTGCCAACTAGCCCTCCATGGAAAAAAAAAAAAAAAAGAAAACTCTTCTATCTTTTTAATTGCATTTGGGAGGGGGAGAAGGCAAATGTCTGTGTTTGGTTGGTCAACCATTTTGAAATAGAACACACATTTTTTTAAGATAAATATCCATTTTCCTTCCTAAATAATCTTTCAAAACATATGTGTGTTATATACAGTAGGTAGTCAGTCAGACATGAGCTGGGCAGGAGAGGGCCCCTACCCAGGAATGACAGGCAACCATTAGGTGGTGGTAGGCAGTTTGTTAAAACTATCTCTGTAAAACAATAATTGGTTGCAGCCAGTGCCAGGGAAAAGCAGTCTCCCAACACAAAGAAAAAACCCCTGAACCTGGTGATCAGCAGCTGCCTGATAAGATCTCGGGAGGTGGGCGAGTGGGCTCAAGCATGCACACACACTAAGAGGAAAAATGATGGGGTTTAACTGTCATATGACATTCTAGGAACATTTGGCTGGTAAAGGAAGAACACCTCAAGTGAGCATGTCTACACTCCAGTAAACATCTGTGCATGCGATCCCTCCCAAGTGTTGGCAGGCCACTGTGCATGCTGACCGCCCACCCCAAGTAAGAATCAGGGGAGCAGACGCAGACCCTGGAAGAATGCTGACATATAAAACTCCAAGTCAAAAGTCAAACTGTGCACTTGATCTCTCAAGTTGCTCATTTGGCCCTCTGCCAAGTGTACTTCCTTTATTCCTGCTCTAAACATTTCAATAAATGTTCACTCCTGCTCTAAAACTTGCCTTAGTCTCTCACTGTACCTTGTGCCCCTAGGTTGAATTGTTTCTTCTGAGGAGGCAAGAATTGAGGTTGCTACAGACCCATATGGATTCCCAGCTCCTAACATACTTTGGTGCCGCATGACTCAGATGCATTCCCTAGTGGTAATGTGTACTTGTCTACAAAATTTTTAAGATTCTTAAATAGTTTTTTTAAATAGGACTAATAGCCTAAAGGTGAGAGGCTTAGAGAGCCAAGAAAGGGTAAAAGTGTCTGTGAGGAAAAAAAAAAAAAGATAGAAAGGACATATCTATGGGTGTTATCGTGCATACTAAATAATTACGGTTCTAAAGTATCCACAAAATGTTCCTACTACATAAAATAATGTATATATACACATTACTCTAATGAGCTAATTCAGTAAAGAAATTAGAGTATTATTTCCACCTCCTGGGGATGTTTTATTTGCAAATTAGATGTACTCGGTTAAAAATAAAATAGAATACATTAATTGACACAGATGTCTATGCAACATAGAATGTGGTTGTAAAATAAATTTGTGGAGGAATACCTAAATCTTTTGAGATAAAGTTGATGATCCATATTATTTGTTAGTAAAGTAAAAAATGTTTAAAAGCACAGTAACCTTTAAATAATATTTTCCTTTGTTTGGCAAGGCATTAGTTTTCTAGTTTAGAGAGCATGTCATCAACTGTCATCAGAGTAAAACTGAATTGATGTGATACTCCATTATGGACCCAAAGACATGATGGATCACAACTTCATGCATCATTATGACTTTGCCATGGAAGCCTGGATTTCCTGGCCCATATAACAGATTTTAGACTTCCTATCAAATGTATCTCTGCCACGTGCAAAAGAAGAGGCACACATTGCATCTTCCTTAACCATTTTTTCTGACCTGAACAGCCTATTTATCCAACTGCCCACTGAAAGACAGAATTCTGGTTCTAGTAATTGGACCTTCTGGCTGACGCTCCTTCCATCTTCCAATTTCCTCATTTGACTGATAACTAATTAATATGACAGGAACTATTCTTACTGATTTTATAATCTTAGACATGGAAGGGATCTTAGCATGCATTAATTTCATGGTTTTCAACCTGGAATCTGAGGGTCTCTAAGAGGTCCTCTCTGAGGCTATTAGCCAGTGGGGAGGATGGCTAAGCAGACAGTGCTCTGGGTCCCATTCCTAATTCATCAAGACTGCTCAGCTCTTGGGGCTCCATGGACCACTATGGTTGAACAAAGAAGTTCATGCCTTGTATTCTAGTTCATGTCCCTAATTTTACAGCGAGGTCCAGAAACTTAAAATCGTATTTTCCATCTAGCTTTATTACTAAGTGACAGAAGTAGAATTCATATTTTAACAGTCCAAGAATAGCTTTCTTTCACCTGAACTGGTGATTTCTACATTTAGTTGCCTATCTGACTCACCTCGGGAATCCATCAAAACTCAGATTTATGACTCTTACTTCAGACTTACTGAGTCAGGATTCTTGGGTGTCATTCCTAAGAATCTGCACTTAAAAAAGTCTTTCTTGAAGATTCTGATTAATTGTAAGTTTGGCCCAGCATGGTGGCTCACACATGTAATCCCAGCACTTTGGGAGGCCGAGGTGGGCAGATCAAAAGGTCAAAAGTTTGAGACCACCGCAGCCAACGTGGTGAAACCCCATCTCTACTAAGAATACAAAAATTAGCCGGGCTTGAACCCGGGAAGCGGAGGTTGCAGTGAGCCAAGATCGCACCACTGCACTCTAGCCTGGGTGACAGAGCAAGACTCCGTCTCAGAAACTAAAACAAAACAAACAATTGTACATTTGTAAATACTAACTAAAATCCTGTTTTCAGCCAGGCATGGTAGCTCATGCCTGAAATTTCAGCACTTTGGGATGCTGAGGCAGGATGATGTTTTGAGCTCAAGAGTTTGAGATCAGACTAGGCAACATAGTGAGACCCTGTCTCTAAATAATATTAATAAATAAATCCTGGTTGTTTTTTTTTCACCTCCTCCTCTGCATGATATTTCTCTATTATACATATTGTCAATTTTGTTTCATCAAATAAATTTTCAGTTTCTTTACAACCTTATTCCTCTCTATTGATTGTTACAGTGTCTTATGAAGCCTGAAACATCTTAAATCAGCCAGATCATCTCTGTGTTTGATAAGAAGTTTATATGCATTTTCAGGGACTCCTTAAATAAATAAATATGGATGTTTGAGTTCCATCTAAATATGTTTGTTTCTTTCTAGTCCCCACCACTTCTGATATGTTTACTTCCAAAGGGTCTTTGTTCCTCATACCTCAGGCATCCTTGAAATACAACCAACAGCAGTCCCAACATCTTACTGATTTCTGTGTTTCCAGCTGAAATTGTCTCAGGAAACTTTACTTTGTACTCTCTCTTTTATTTTTATTTTTTTCTGTCACTATACTTATGTATCACATTTGGTGGTATGCCATGTCATCCAAGAAATCAAGGTCAATGGCCTGTGATGTGAATGTGAGATGGGCAGCCTCTCTAGTAAAGTGGCTGACAGTGACATGTAAAGGGGCTAAGAGTGATTTGTGAAACATTTTGAATTTAAAAAGGCCTAGATTCAAATCACTAGCTGTAAGCAACAAACCTCACTTCCTCCACTGAAGAAATGAAGGTCAATAACCTCCTAAAGTGTGTTAAAACAACAGCAGTTACTTACTTAATCCACTTTTATCTAGTCACTAAGCTAAAATCAACCCTCTTCTTTCTATGCATGTTTTTCGACTTTCATTTATTTATATTTAGCAAAATGATTTTTTATTGGTACAGTTCATTTCTACACTTTTTCTGTTCTAGTATATCACGTGTCAAATTCTCAAAAATTCTCAAGAGTTTTTGTGATAAATCATTAAAAAGTAGATAGCAGTGATGTAAATGTGGCCTTAAGTCAATATTATTAAGAGATTCTCTATAAGGACTATACAAGTGCACCAGCAACAAAAATTAACACAAGGACTTTCTCTTTGCTATTGACCTTCTCCACATGCCCACGTATACACATATACTTTAGATAAATGTGGGAATGGCTCTCAAGTCTGGCTGATCACTTGCTTCTGTGGAGCTTCTAAATACATAACTTGTTGAATCTTCTATCCTAGAGATTCTGATTTAGTGGAATGGGATTAGGATCTAGGACTATCAGTGCTTTTAAAACTCTCCGTGTGATTCTGAAATTTAGTCAGGTTTGTAATAGATGACAGTAACAATATGCAGGACATAAATACATAGATTCTAAAAGTTGCTATTCTACTGCTGATACAATCTTTTGTCAGGAGGATTATCTGGAAAAGAAAATATTGTTATTGTTATATGACTATGACTATTATGACATTTTCTTTTGTTATAGCAATCAAATTTGACAACAAAGTTCAAGGCTTATTAAATATAAAACATAAAATAATTGACTCAGAGACTATTGTTGGGATCTATTACTCTCAGTAATTTTTAAAAATAAATTTTTTATTATTTCCCAATAGAGATATAAACTGAAATATAAAATTTTGTTTGCTTACATTTCACAATTGAATCTGTGAGTAAAAGACTAAATATACATAAAAAATTAAATATATTGAATAGGTCATCATAATTCAAATTATTTTCTTTCGTATTCTTTGAATGTAAAATGAACTGGCACATTTAAATTAAAGGATTTTCAGATAAAATAACTATACTATTATAAAACCCTTTACTATTTTAAAATACAAAAGTAAGAATATTTATTGAAAGGTGACAGAAACATACATGATTTGTAAGTTGATTAAATAAAGCATTGCAAATTGAGTAGTATTTGTAACTTCTTTCACTAACATAACAGCTAAATGAATCTGTATTAATCTGTTCTCACACTGCTAATAAAATAATACCAAAGACTGAGTAATTTACAAAGAAAAAGAGACTTAATGAACTCACAGTTTCACATGGGCAGGGAGGCCTCACAATTATGGCAGAAAACTAAGGAGGAGCAAAGGCACATCTTACATGGTAGCAGGCAGACAGAGAATGAGACACAAGCAAAAAGGGCTTCCTCTTATAAAACCATCAGTTCTCCTGAGACTTATTCACTACCACAAGAACAATATGGGGGAACCCACCTGCATGATTCAGTTATCTCCCACCAGGTCCCTCCCACAACCTGCAGGAATTATGAGAGCTACAATTCAAGATGAGATTTGGGTGGGGACGCAGCCAAAGCATATCAGAGTCCATACTCATATTCAGAAAATTATAATTTTAAGGTAAATCCTTCAAGAAATATATTTCCTTTATTTTAATCCATACTAAAGAAGAAAAACAGGGCTGTAATGTATTCAATATAACTTTTTGAATTAGTGAAAACTGTTATTTAACTCTCCTGTTAAGGTAAGTCATCAGATATTGGGCATAATCCTCTATAATGGATCACACTGATTTTGAGTACATTGTAGCATTACAAGGTAAACTACTAAACCAGGAATACTTCCCATCTCTCCTCTTTTAACCATGGAAAGCATGAATAATTAAACATTAAACTTTCCCACTGAATCTGAACTCGACCTCAAAATCCTTCTAGAGGCAGCAGCACTCTGGCCACTGCCAATGATCAGTGATCATCCTGTTTTAAAACCTTTTTTTAAATGTGTTGTTTAAACATCAGGGATAATATTCACACCTCAAAAATTTTTTTGCAATGTGCAACATGTAGCTCACATTTTCCAGAGATATCCAAACTAGGATGTGTGCAGTTTGCACTAATAAGCAGAAATCAACAAGAGTACACAAATTTTTAAAATCCTAGCACAACTTTGTAACATACAAAACACTAATACTACAAGATTATAATACATCTCAAATTATTGGCTTTGTTGCTTCTGTTATTATGGCATTCATCTGTAGTATTTTAGGCATGTTCATGGAATTAATTAGTACCCTTTTGTGTCATTCTTTCCGCAGTATTCAAACATCTTTATTTTTATCTGCTTGTGGGCTTCCATCAGACCCCTATTTGTTCTTCCCTTAATTTGTCTACAATCTTCATATTCTTCAACTACTTTAGTTTTATTAAAATGTGTTTTTATTGATTCACTCTTCATTTAATATAGTTTTACCTTAGCTTTCCTTCTCTCATATATTTCAAATAGCATTTCTGTATCATTGGGTTTTACACCCTTAATAAACTTGCTCCCCACACATCAGCTAGACCACAGGTACCCAGTGCAAGAAATCTACCCTGGCTCAGTTTCTTTCCTGCTGTTTTGATCTCTCTTCATTGGAATCTATCTCTTCTCAGACATACATTTTTGCCTCACATTATAATTTAGTCTCTCTGCTTTGCTCCTTCCATACCAAAGTCTCAACGATTCTTCGTGCCTGACCATTTTGCCTTTGACTCTCTTTTAGTCTATCCAGTACAACTCTGATAACAGTTCAATTCCACGCATGTCCAACCCAAGCACTGACGAGTTCAGTCTAAATTTAGTGTCTGACATTCCTATTTGTTCAGAATGCGAAGTAAGAAAGTGAATGTTTTGATAGTTCTCATGTCAGCAAGATGATAAACTGATTTCCAACTTCATGTCCTATTCATCGGTGTCTGACTTTCTAATTTTCCATGATCGTTATCTCAGTTCACTTAAAGTATGCATTAAAGAATTTTTTGTAATGTTAAAAAATTTGACTTTAATGTAATATTTCTTGATATAACCACAAATATACTGAAGTACTTTTTTCAAGATTTTGAAAAGCTAGTAAGGACACATTATTCTAATGGTCCTTAATATATTAGGGCAACCAAAGGTTTTCTGTCGTCAAGCTTAAGTAAACAAATTCTTCATCATATCACATAGTTAGCCTAGTTCTACTTTTTAAATAAAGCATCTCACTTTAATGTTTATGCCACTAAAAGTGAGCATGTAGATGGTGTTAACATTTAGTTCTTTCGAAAAATGTGTGATAAATAGAAAAATAGGGCCGAAAGCATTTCAAAAATTATTAACATCTTAATTAAGCTGGTTTAACCTTGAAGTCTCCACAAATGAGCCAAGCTAGATCAAGTTAGTTTTTGTGTTTTCATCATGACTCTTGATAAAAATTTAAGCGCAAAATCTGAGATCCAAAGGGACGTATGATTTAGGTGAGCTTGTACTTCTGAAGAAATTGTGACCTCATTAATTTTGAGGAAGTTATATGAATAATATAGGGAAATTTCTGTCTTGCTTTCTGGAGAAATTTGTGAACAGCTTTATTAAAGGTACTTTTCATTGCTGCATAACAAATCATCCAGACTTCACAGCTTAAAACAACACATTTATTATCCATAATTTCAGTGGGTCACAAACTGATCATGGCATAGTTGGGTGCTCTGTTTAGGGGTCTCCTAAGGCTGCAATTAAAATGTCAGCCAGAACTGGGTTCTCATCAGATGCTTGATTGGGAAAAGATCCACATTTACACTCTCTTGGTTGTCAGCAGCTTCCAGTTCCTTGTGGCGGTAGAATTCATGGAACTGTGCTTCTTTCACTTAACACAGTATTTTGAAGTCAGTCTATGTTGTAATATGTATCCATATTACATTTCTTTATATTGTAAGATAGTATTCAGTTGTATGAATACACTACCACATCTTGTTTAAAAATTCACATTGGCATTTGGGTTTATTCTCTGCTTTTTGGCTATTGTAAATAGTATTTCTGTGAATATGCACATACAAGTCTGTGTGGACATGTTTTCATTTCTCTTGTGCAGATATTTTCTGGAGAAATTTAACATAGATTCATTTGGACTTTTTTTTTTTGGCTTAATAGTTCCAACATTGCATGCTAGATACCTGATATAACCAAAAGTTAAGCCCTCATTAGAGGAAACATTCACCATGGGACTATGCTGCTTTGCATTTGATTTCCATGGTTGATTTTCTCTGATTAAAAGTGAGTCATATGTCAAATTTGAATGGAAATGGGATCCTGTGGTGAGGGAGTAATTTTCAGATAAATGTGAAAATTTCTCTTCCTTGAAAGAAAGTTACTGCTGTTCAGCAGCATCAGAAACATGCTGATTTATGGCAACTTCCGCAAAGATACTAGAAATGTTAAGACATGCAAACTTAATCATATGATGTTAACTGTTTCTGCATCTGTGCTTACAAAAGAAATGAAAAATCACATTAAGAAGAAATATTAAAGTGCATTCTATTTGGAATTGTGTTAAAATGACACCATACTTATATAAAGCATTTAAGAATTGCTTTATTTATTTATTTATTTTATTTAAGAATTACCGACGAGGAAACTTTCTCAATCTTTATGAATTAAGTAATAGAGATTAGAGTAAAATCTAATTAATTCGGTGATCAGAACTTACAGCAATCTATGTAAAGGTTGGAATGAGAATTATACTTGTAATGCTAATAGAGAAAAGCTTTGAAATATAAATACATTTCTTAATAATGATTAAACCACTAGTTATATACTGCATGTCTGTATCCCCCAGAAATTTATATAAAATTTATACTCCCCAATGTGATGGTTTTTGCAGGTAGAGGCTTTGGGAAATAGCTAGGTTTAGATGAGATCTTGAAGGTGGGGCTCCCATAAAAGGATTAGTGGCTTTTTAAGATGCAGAAGAGAGATCAGAGCTCATTTTCTGTCCACCATGTTAGGACACAGTGAATAAATAAACTTCTGCAACCCAAAGGGAGAGCCCTCACCTGACATGGACACTTTGATGTGGACTTCCTAGGCTCTGAAACTGTGAGAAACAAATGTCTTTTTAAACCACATAGTCTATGGTAATTTGCTATAGTAGCTTTGGAATAATAAAGCACCGCCTCAGGGGGAAAATATTTTTAATCTCCCCACAAGTTTCAGAAACTTGCATTTAGTTAAAGGTAATCTCTTTGTTAATTACAGATTATTTTAATTTATACATTGGAGAGAATCCTTAATATAGTACATAGGTTATAATCTTATAATTTGAAGGACCATTGGTAATATATTTTGATCAAGTGCATTTACATTACCATATTCTATAATGTCAACTCACCATAATACTAACTTGTCATCCTCTAAATTCTTCTGAACAACTGAGGTTTATTATAGTTGTTTCTTTGATTAAAATATAAGATGTTTTGTAGGGAAACAACATTTTTCCTCTTGATAGATGAGCTCAGCATATTTTTATATGGTCATGATAAGGCATACTTTTAAGAATCTTTCAGAATATCTTCTGATATGATTTCCTTCCAAATTGCTTTTGCAGTTATTTTACAAGTACTTCAGTGAGTGCAATTCTGTATCAAACAACTATATACAAACATTGTTTGTTTAAAATACAATATTACACTCTTATTAATTCATAGTGACCTATATTTGTACATTTCAATTTATTTAATTCAAACCAAAACCTAATTAAACAAGGCTATGAATAGGAAGATTGTATGGAATCATGTTTATTTTATAAAAGAGCAAGAGGGGATCACTTTTCTAGATTTATTCTTATAGTCCCATTAGTCAGTAATTACATGTAATTACTTCCTAGGGTAATTCCACACATTAGTTCCATGAATATGGGGTTCCAAGTTTGAAGACAAATAGTATTATAAGCAGTGCATTGTAAGAATTGAACTGTGTGTTTTATTAATTCACATCCAAAATTCTCAACTTTGATACTATTGACATTTTGAACTAGATAATCATATTAGTTCGTTCTCACATTGCTATAAAGAATTATCTGAGGTGGACTAATTTCTAAAGAAAAGAGGTTTAATTGCTTCACAGTTCTGTAGGGTGTGCAAGTACATGACTGGGGAGGCCTCAGGAAACTTACAATTATGGAGGAAGGCAGAGAGGAAGCAAGCACCGTCCTCACGTGGCACAGCAGGAGAGAAAGAGAGCCAAGGGCAAGTGCTACACACTTTTAAACAACCAGATCTCATTAGAACTCACTATCACAAGAACAGCAAGGGGGAAATCTGCCCCCATGATCCAGTCACCTCCCATCAAGACCCTGCTGCTACATTTGTGATTACAATCCAACAAGAGATTTGACTGGGGACACAGAGTCAAACCAGGTCAATAATTCTTTGTTCTGGGGCCATTTTCTGTGGATTGGAGAAAGTTTAACAGTATCCTTGGCATCCATCTATAGAGCAGATAACTGTATCATTACTCCCACCTCCTGTGACAACACAAAATAACTCCAGACATTGCCAAATGTACCCTGGGGAGTGGCAAATCACCACAGGTTGAGAACCACTGATCTAAATGGAATGTTTTCCATTTTTAATAATTGAATAATAGATCTTCAATTTTTTTCATATCTACCTTTACTTTGGAGGAAGTATGTTTATCATTTACAATTTCCTAAGTTTTATGAGGCTCAGTTTTCTTATTTGTAAAGCGCTTGTACAGTAATACATTGTATTATGTAGAATAATGAGATTAAATATATAAATCTGCTAGAGTAATAATTTATACATGCTAGAAATTTCATGTTTTTGTATTCCTTCTTACCTGACCTTCATAAGGAAAAATTTGAAATTCAGGTGTTAGAGATCAGTTAGAATTCTCTCAGTAGAGGAATTAAAAATTTCAACAAAGTTTATAAAACCCTGGAGTTGTATTAACAGAAAATCAAACCTTAAAAAGTGAAGAATCTAAACATCAGGTCAAAAGAGATACAAGGAAGTGGATAAACTGCAAGCATAACCAAAGGCTTTCAGCCCTGGAAGTACCTCAGTGAAGAACCAAGAGTTAAATTGGGTCTGGTCCCTGAGAAGTGAACTGTTGTACTGATATTTTATACCTTTGAGTTAGGGTCATCGACTCTGTTAGTCTTCGTGATTATGAAAACTGAAATGATGCCTGGCTGAATCTTAGGGCAAATACTGACAACTGTACCCAGCAGAGGAAATTACTGAACAGTTGACAGGAATACAAATTAGGAAAAATCCATCGGATTAAGAATTAGAATATAGAAGAGTGGTTAGCATCAGAGATAGAAGGCTGGTGCTCCAAACTGCAGTCTTGATCCCGTGACTTGCCATATAACTTTTCAGTTAGCACTGGAAACTTTACCAGTGACATTTTGATTCCAATTTAAGGAATGTGAATAATATATTAGATAGATGTTGGACTTCTTTAAATTCAAGCTACATTTGGTATATGTTTCATACATTCTGGTTATGTTGTTCGTATAAGCACTCTCAGTGTTGCAAGTAAGTTGCATTTCAAATTCTTTCATTTTAGTTTAGGTTCACTGCTTCCTCAAAATAATTGATTTTATAAAAAGGAGAACCTTGTGGAGAAATTCAGTTGCTGAGAGGTTGTAGTCATCTAGCCGCTGGCTACCAACTCCAGAAATGATATTCAAATGTGCTGGCCTTCCTTTTAAGGTTGACAGTTTCCAGGGGCAGTCTTTGCACTGTGTTGCTATGAAACTAAAAATATAAGCAAATTTTTACCACCTGAAGGCATTATTTGATCTATTCTCAAGTAGAGAATAATGTCTGTCGCTATCTTACATAAGAATCTAAGAGTTGAAGCATCACATACATGTTTGCAAAGCTAAACTCTCTAGGGCCTTTTCGTTAATAATAAACATATAACCATATATAGTAAATGAACCTGTATATCATGAATCGCTACATTAATCCTGCTTTAGCAGTTGGTACGGGAATCCTTTGTTTTTTCTCGTCTAGCATTGAGTTCAGATATTAGACACAATTTTCTTTCTTCTATTTGTATAACAATGTGCATCTTGCTTTCCATAGGCAACATACTGAAGGGTATATTATGGTCTAGGGAATTTCTATAAAATCACAGCTTAATATTGGCATGGCATTTAAAAATATGATAATATTATTCTAGTAAACTTTAGGTTTTGATGATTTTAATATAGACATAAATGCTAAATAAAAGAGTGATGAATTTAAATTTGAACACTCACTACAGCTTCATTATTTTTCTATTTTTTTCTTTAAAAAATAATTGAGGTATGTTTATGTGAAATACCTTCGTACTTTTCACAAAGTATTCTTTTTGGATGGGTTTGGATTGCATCATTGCTGTAAAAACAGTTTTCTTGTATTTTTAAAATCTTACAACACAGGATTTATTCAACCAACTTTACTATTTGACTTTTCTTGTATCCTTTTTCTTTTAATTTGGTAAAACGTTACAAAACCAAAACCAAATTTGCATTACAACTGGTAAAACTCTTTGTAAACTCTATCTTGTTTATTTTCCAAGCAGCTGTTGATAGGCCCCTGGCCCTGGCACAAGAAGACTAGGCCCATCCTAAAACATTTTACATTATCTCCCAGAAACATGAAAGGGTTTGACTTTTTTTTTTTTTTTTTTTTTTTTTTTGAGACGGAGTCTCGCTCTGTAGCCCAGGCTGGAGTGCAGTGGCCGGATCTCAGCTCACTGCAAGCTCCGCCTCCCGGGTTCACGCCATTCTCCGGCCTCAGCCTCCCGAGTAGCTGGGACTACAGGCGCTGCCACCTCGCCCGGCTATTTTTTGTATTTCTTAGTAGAGACGGGGTTTCACCGTGTTAGCCAGGATGGTCTCGATTTCCTGACCTCGTGATCCGCCCATCTCGGCCTCCCAAAGTGCTGGGATTACAGGCTTGAGCCACCGCGCCCGGCCAAGGGTTTGACTTTTTAAATGCTGATACATGTTAGATATTCAGTATATCAGAAAGATATGACTTGCCTTCAGACATTTAGATGCTCCAGCTATCCATTGCTGTGCATCAGCTTACTCCAACTTTTAGGGCTAAAAAACACCTACAATATTATTTACACTATCTTTTGGTGCGTCAAGAATGTGGCGATTTGTTACACTGTAATAGATAACTAATATATCACTTAAAAATGATTCTTCATTGAGCTATATAGTATCATCTGCAAGGAGTCTTGTCAATGAAGTTTGAATCCAGAATATTGATCCTCATTTAGAGAATACTTCTACTTTTATTTATTGTTTCAGATCTGTCTAGATTTCTGACATTATTAATCCCTAGAGATTAGAGCTGTGTATATGATTTCTGCAGAGTGCCACAAATGTGAGAAGATAGCCAAAATATATGATTTGGTATAAATGATACTTGAAAATGAATATAACATCTCAAATCATTTAAAATGTATACAAATTGAGTAAGTTTAAAAATGCAAAATGTAGTGACTATAAAAATATTGTGACATCGGAGTAATTCTTGAATAATGTATTTGTATTAATTCCCAGTTATTTTAAACTAAATGTTAAATTTATATTATGAAATATATTTACAAATTTGAAAACGTTATTATTCATATGAAAACATTTATTTTTTACCCGAAGAATCCTAGGAAGCCAATAAGAAAACATGACATTTTCACAAGACATAGAGCTCTCACTGACTTATATTTGTAAAAATTCATCTGTGAAATACATTTTTAATATGTAATCTTGCATCTGGCCTTCCAAATAAAAATTATAAAGTTTCTACATAGTTATTTTCAAATATATTAAACACACTAATGGCATCTTTCAGAAAATTATTTTACATTATTTCAAGTAAGGACTTGGCTCAATGCTGAGCAGGTTTAACTAGAAAATTGACATGAAACAAACAGTTACATAGATTCCCTTCTACTATTTAAATGGAGTTTTTTTAAAAAACATAATATATCCAAAGTTTTAAATTTTTCTATAGAAGCGCCATAAAGATGTAAACCATATGAATGAGTGTCTAATTAATTTTGCCTCAGGAAGAGGTATATCTCAGTCTCATGAGGTACTTATGAGAGGAGATAAAATTGAGGTGAGTTTATAAGAGTAAGTAGAACTGCTTTGATAGAAAAAAGGGGGAGACTAGGATGTTGTAGGTAATCAGACATGTGCATGGTGTGAAAATTTATAACTTGTTAGGGGATATGAAGGAGAACTGTTTGAAGTGAAGAACTGATGTAGGAAAATAGTAGAAGATAAGGAGGGACAAGATGGAGGATGACTTTTTAGAGAATTCAGCTCAATTCTACAAAAATATATTACATCTAACTACGTTCCAGGTATTATAAATCTGGCAAGAGAAGAGGCTGCTACTGAAATCCGGTAGGAAGATGTTGAGGACATGGATTGAGATGATAGTGTCTCAATGCTCTTTACTTTTTATCTTAGTTTATTATCCTTGTTATTGTAAGCTATGGATTGTGACAAGGAACAAAAAGCTGAACAAACAAATGCTAATCTTTGGACTAACAATTTGTTAGATAGGAATTTTGTCAAAATGCAAGCCAATAGCATCTGTTAATGACTAGATATAGGCAGAGAGGATTGGGACATATTAGACTCCTATGTTTCTCATTTTTGAAAATGGAAGAATAATGGGATCGATTGGAAAAATGATACACTTATGGAATCAGAAAGAGGATGTTAGAAGTCCCAGGTGTGGAATAAATGATATCAGTTTGGGATTTTTCTGAGTTTAAGTAATAATAGGCTACATTACTGGATATATACAAATACATGGTTTTACCTTGATATTAAATCCAATCAAAGACATCATGAGAAAAGAAAATTGTATGACAATAGCCCTCAGAGATGCAACTGTCTTTCACAAATATTAACAATCAAATCCAGCATTATATAAAAATAATATATGACATGTTCAAGTGTAGTTTATCTCAGAATACCAAGTGAGTTTAATATTTGAAAATCAATTAATGTACTATAACACATTAATAACATTTCAGGACAAAAAAACATGATCACCTGAATAGATGCAGACAAGGCATTTGATAAAATTCAGTATCTTTCAAACAAACTTGGAATAGATAAAAGTATGCACAATTTGATAAAGATACCCACAAGAAATCTATGACTAATGCCATTTTTAGTAGTGAAAGGCTGAATGCTTGCATCAAGCAGTATTATAACTTCTGGCAGCTGCACTGTTGAATTTTACCACTTGTTTGCCCCTGAGATTGCAACTGTCTTCAACAGTGTCCTGGACATGAGGATTTACCCTACTCTCCTCCCGTCAAATCAGATCTCTCTGGCTGCAGAATAGCTGCTAATTGCAGCTAACCCTGTCAAGGAGAACTACCAAACTGGAGAAATGTATACATACATAAATTTCAAAGGAGTGATATGAACCTAAAGAATCAAAGGATTATATGGTAGCCAGGAATTGAGTTTTGAGTTCTGGACAGAGTTTACTTACAGTCAATAGTAATTTTGCTAGTTCCAGAGGCCCTGTCAGGAACTTTGCTTGCCTAAAGAAACAGCTGAGAAATATAACATCTGGGACTTTCAATCAAGAATGTGGTGACATAAAAATTGTCTATCATCATTTTTAAGAAATTATCTAAAATTAACAAGAACAGTACAAAACAGGTAATTCTGACTTATAGAAACCAGGATATCACTATACCACCAAATTAACAAATAAATGCTATAATGGCCTCCCAAATCTATGGAGAAAAAACAAGGATGGCTGTGAGAGAACGCTGAGAGTTACCATGGTAACTAATATCAGGAAAAGACAAAGAAATAAATTTCTCTGAGGTGGTCAGCATAAGACATGAAACCTAAATTCATGTTCACAAAAGTAAGAATGGTCTGCGTGTACCACAGGCAGGATGTATCTTAGGCCTTATTAATATATGAGAAGCAGGAAAAAGAGAATTTGACCAGGTGGCATATGCAATTTGATTTAACTCAGGTTACAAGAAATTACATATCCACTAACAATTGTTTTTTTCCATGTCTTGGCTATTAAAGACATGGAAGAAGAGACATGGAAGTGTAGATATCTCTTATAGCTACTGATTATATTTCCTTAAGACTATATACCTAGTAGTGAGATTACTGAATCAGGCGGTAGCTTTATTTTTAATGTTTTCAAGTACCTCCATACTTTGTTCCATGATGGCTGTACCAATTTACATTCCCACCAATAGTGTATAGGGTTTCCTTTCCTCCACATCTCACCAACACTTGTTATTTTTCATCTTTAGTTTTATAGCCATGCTAGCAGACTGGGGTGATATATCATTGACGTTTACATTTACATTTCCCAGATTATTAGTGATACTGATCATTTTTTCTTATACCTATTAGCCATGTGTATGTCTTCTTTGGAGAAATATCTATTCAGATTGTTTACTAGTTTTTTAATTGATGTATTTTTTTGTTGTTGTTTTGTTTGTTCATTTTTGCTATTGAGTTGAATGAGTTCCTTATATCTTTTGGATGTTAACTCTTTATGAGATATATGGTTTTAAAATATTTTCTCCCATTCTATAGAATTATCTTTTCATTTTCTTAATTGTTTTGTTTGCTGTACAGAAGCTTTTAAGTTTGATGCAGCCCCAGTTATTTATTTTTGCTGTTGTTACTTGTGCTCTTGAGGCTATGTTCAAAAAGAAAATTACTGTCAAGACCAAAGACAAGGAGTATTTTCCTCACGTTTTCTTCTAGTTTTATGAATTTGGATCTTACATGTAAGTGTTTAATCCATTTTGAGTTAATTTTTGTGAGTGGCATAAGTATGAAATACCTTCTTTTTTATTTGGCATGTAGATATTCAGTTTTCCCATCACCATTTATGAAGGAAACTGTCCTTTCCCTATTGTTTATTTTTGATAATTTTTTTCAAAAATTGGTTGGCAGTAAATATGTGTATTTATTTCTGTACTCTCTATTCTGTTTTGTTGATCTGTGTGTCTGTTTTTATACCAGTATCATGTGTTTTGATTATTATAGCTTTGTAGTGTAATTTAAAGTCATATAATGTGATGTGTTCAGCTTTGTTCTTTTTGCTCAAGACTGTTTTGCCTCTTTGGAGTCTTTAGTGGTCCATTAGAAATATAAGAAATTCACTTTTTTTTATTTTAGTGAACAAATAATGAGTATTTTGATGGGGTTGCATTAAATCTGTAGATCACTCTGGGTAGCATGGACATTTTAACAAAATTAATTCTTCAAATACATGAACACAATATTTATTTTTTTTGTGTGTCTTCTTACAGTTTTCAACAATGTCTCATGGCTTTTAGAACACAGATCTTTCATTTTTTTTCTTTTTTTTTGTTGACAGAGTCTTGCTCTGTCACCCAAGCTGGAGTGCAGTGGGGCAATCACGGCTCATTACAAACTCCTCGTCTTGCAACAAGTGATTCTCACACCTCAGCCTCCTGAGTAGCTGGGACTAGAGGTGTGCGCCTCCATGCCAGCTAATAATTTTTGCATAGGCAGGGTTTCACCATGTGTCCCAGGCTGATCCCGAACTCCTGGGCTCAAGAGATCCACCCACTGCCTCAGCCTCGCAAAGTGCTGGGATTACAGGTATCAGCCACTGCACACACCAGATCTTTCACTTTCTATATGGAAACAACCTAAGTGTTCTTCAATGAATAAATTAAAAATTTAGAAACGAAGGGTAGAATAGTGGTTTCCAGGGATTGGAGGGTGGGATAAATGGAAACATGCTGATCAAAGAGTATAAACTTTCAGTTGTAAGATGAATACCCTCTGGAGGATTTAATACACAGCATGGTGTCTGTAGTTATTGTCTGTAACTATGAAATACTGTATGCCTCCAAATTACTAAGAAAAATCTTAAATGTTCTCACCACAAAACACATAAAAAATGACAACTAGGTTAGGTGATAGATGTGATAACTAACTTGGTTGTGGTATTCACTTCACAATGTATAATACACATCAAATCATCACATTCTAAACCTTAAATGTATACAATTTTATTAGTCAACTATACTTAAGAAAATCTGGAAAACAAAGCCAAAAACAGTCAAACTAACTAAAAATGAAACAAATCCAATCCCCTAAACACACTAAAATAACCTCTAAAGGATGCAAGAAGAAAAGTTAATTCAAGAGGAATAGATTAGATGCAAGAAACATGGTGATTTTATGAAATCTGAATCACCTCTCAATACAGTATTGCAGCACTATTCACAATAGCAAAGACTTGGAATCAACCCGAATGTCCATCAGTGACAGACTGGATTAAGAAAATGTGGCACGTATTTTATTGAGGATTTTTGCATCGATGTTCATCAGGGATATTGGTCTAAAATTCTCTTTTTTTGTTGTGTCTCTGCCAGGCTTTGGTATCAGGATGATGTTGGCCTCATAAAATGAGTTAGGGAGGATTCCCTCTTTTTCTATTGATTGGAATAGTTTCAGAAGGAATGGTACCAACTCCTCCTTGTACCTCTGGTAGAATTCAGCTGTGAATCCATCTGGTCCTGGACTTTTTTTGGTTGGTAGGCTATTAATTATTGCCTCAATTTCAGAGCCTGCTATTGGTCTATTCAGGGATTCAACTTCTTCCTGGTTTAGTCTTGGAAGAGTGTAAGTGTCCAGGAAATTATCCATTTCTTCTAGATTTTCCAGTTTATTTGCATAGAGGTGTTTATAGTATTCTCCGATGGTAGTTTGTATTTCTGTGGGGTCGGTGGTGATATCCCCTTTATCATTTTTTATTGCATCGATTTGATTCTTCTCTCTTTTCTTCTTTATTAGTCTTGCTAGCGGTCTGTCAATTTTGTTGATCTTTTCAAAAAACCAACTCCTGGATTCATTGATTTTTTGGAGGGTTTTTTGTGTCTCTATCTCCTTCAGTTCTGCTCTGATCTTAGTTATTTCTTGCCTTCTGCTAGCTTTCGAATGTGTTTGCTCTTGCTTCTCTAGTTCTTTTAATTGCGATGTTAGAGTGTCAATTTTAGATCTTTCCTGCTTTCTCTTGTGGGCATTTAGTGCTATAAATTTCCCTCTACACACTGCTTTAAATGTGTCCCAGAGATTCTGGTATGTTGTATCTTTGTTCTCATTGGTTTCAAAGAACATCTTTATTTCTGCCTTCATTTCGTTATGTACCCAGTAGTCATTCAGGAGCAGGTTGTTCAGTTTCCATGTAGTTGAGCGGTTTTGATTGAGTTTCTTAGTCCTGAGTTCTAGTTTGATTGCACTGTGGTCTGAGAGACAGTTTGTTATAATTTCTGTTCTTGTACATTTGCTGAGGAGTGCTTTACTTCCAATTACGTGGTCAATTTTGGAGTAAGTACGATGTGGTGCTGAGAAGAATGTATATTCTGTTGATTTGGGGTGGAGAGTTCTATAGATGTCTATTAGGTCTGCTTGCTGCAGAGATGAGTTCAATTCCTGGATATCCTTGTTAACTTTCTGGCAAACCGGATTCAGCAGCACATCAAAAAGCTTATCCACCATGATCAAGTGGGCTTCATCCCTGGGATGCAAGGCTGGTTCAACATTCGCAAATCAATAAACATAATCCAGCATATAAACAGAACCAAAGACAAGAACCACATGATTATTTCAATAGATGCAGAAAAGGCTTTTGACAAAATTCAACAGCCCTTCATGCTAAAAACGCTCAATAAATTCGGTATTGATGGAACGTACCTCAAAATAATAAGAGCTATTTATGACAAACCCACAGCCAATATCATACTGAATGGGCAAAAACTGGAAAAATTCCCTTTGAAAACTGGCACAAGACAGGGATGCCCTCTCTCACCACTCCTATTCAACATAGTGTTGGAAGTTCTGGCTAGGGCAATTAGGCAAGAGAAAGAAATCAAGGGTATTCAGTTAGGAAAAGAAGAAGTCAAATTGTCCCTGTTTGCAGATGACATGATTGTATATTTAGAAAATCCCATTGTCTCAGCCCAAAATCTCCTTAAGCTGATAAGCAACTTTAGCAAAGTCTCAGGATACAAAATTAATGTGCAAAAATCACAAGCATTCTTATACACCAGTAACAGACAAACAGAGAGCCAAATCATGAATGAACTTCCATTCACAATTGCTCCAAAGAGAATAAAATGCCTAGGAATCCAACTTACAAGGGATGTAAAGGACCTCTTCAAGGAGAACTACAAACCACTGCTCAGTGAAATAAAAGAGGACACAAACAAATGGAAGAACATACCATGCTCATGGATAGGAAGAATCAATATCGTGAAAATGGCCATACTGCCCAAGGTAATTTATAGATTCAATGCCATCCCCATCAAGCTACCGAGTTTCTTCACAGAATTGGAAAAAACTGCTTTAAAGTTCATATGGAACCAAAAAAGAGCCCGCATCTCCAAGACAATCCTAAGTCAAAAGAACAAAGCTGGAGGCATCACGCTACCTGACTTCAAACTATACTACAAGGCTACAGTAACCAAAACAGCATGGTACTGGTACCAAAACAGAGATATAGACCAATGGAACAGAACAGAGTCCTCAGAAATAATACCACACATCTACAGCCATCTGATCTTTGACAAACCTGAGAGAAACAAGAAATGGGGAAAGGATTCCCTATTTAATAAATGGTGCTGGGAAAATTGGCTAGCCATAAGTAGAAAGCTGAAACTGGATCCTTTCCTTACTCCTTATACGAAAATTAATTCAAGATGGATTAGAGACTTAAATGTTAGACCTAATACCATAAAAATCCTAGAGGAAAACCTAGGTAGTACCATTCAGGACATAGGCATGGGAAAAGACTTCATGTCTAAAACACCAAAAGCAATGGCAGCAAAAGCCAAAATTGACAAATGGGATCTCATTAAACTAAAGAGCTTCTGCACAGCAAAAGAAACTACCATCAGAGTGAACAGGCAACCTACAGAATGGGAGAAAATTTTTGCAATCTACTCATCTGACAAAGGGCTAATATCTAGAACCTACAAAGAACTCAAACAAATTTACAAGAAAAAAACAAACAACCCCATCAAAAAGTGGGCAAAGGATCTGAACAGACATTTCTCAAAAGAAGACATTCATACAGCCAACAGACACATGAAAAAATGCTCATCATCACTGGCCATCAGAGAAATGCAAATCAAAACCACAATGAGATACCATCTCACACCAGTTAGAATGGCGATCATTAAAAAGTCAGGAAACAACAGGTGCTGGAGAGGATGTGGAGAAATAGGAACACTTTTACACTGTTGGTGGGATTGTAAACTAGTTCAACCATTATGGAAAACAGTATGGCGATTCCTCAAGGATCTAGAACTAGATGTACCATATGACCCAGCCATCCCATTACTGGATATATACCCAAAGGATTATAAATTATGCTGCTATAAAGACACATGCACACGTATGTTTATTGCGGCACTATTCACAATAGCAAAGACTTGGAATCAACCCAAATGTCCATCAGTGACAGACTGGATTAAGAAAATGTGGCACATATACACCATGGAATACTATGCAGCCATAAAAAATGATGAGTTTGTGTCCTTTGTAGGGACATGGATGCAGCTGGAAACCATCATTCTTAGCAAACTATCACAAGAACAGAAAACCAAACACCACATGTTCTCACTCATAGGTGGGAACTGAACAATGAGATCACTTGGACTCGGGAAGGGGAACATCACACACCGGGGCCTATCATGGGGAGGGGGGAGGGGGGAGGGATTGCATTGGGAGTTATACCTGATGTAAATGACGAGTTGATGGGTGCTGACGAGTTGATGGGTGCAGCACAGCAACATGGCACAAGTATACATATGTAACAAACCTGCATGTTATGCACATGTACCCTAGAACTTAAAGTATAATAATAATAAATAAATTAAAAAAAAAAAAAAAAAGAAAATGTGGCACATATACACCATGGAATACTATGCAGCCATAAAAAAGGATGAGTTCGTGTCCTTTGTGGGGACATGGGTGCAGCTGGAAACCATCAGTCTCAACAAACTTTCACAAGAACAGAAAACCAAGCACCGCATGTTCTCACTCATAGGTGGGAATTTAACAATGAGATCACTTGGACTCGGGACGGGGAACATCACACACCGGGGCCTATTATGGGGAGGGGGAAGGGGGGAGGGATGGCATTGGGAGTTATAACTGATGTAAATGACGAGTTGATGGATTCTGATGAGTTGATGAGTGCAGCACACCAACATGGCACAAGTATACATATGTAACAAACCTGCACGTTGTGCACGTGTACCCTAGAACTTAAAGTATAATAATAAAAAAAAAAACATGTAGGAGGTCAGCCTGAAATTCAGCCCTGCTCTTCACCTAGAAAGAATCATTACAAATAATTGTTCCAAATTCAAAATGAATTCCTTCAAAAATGAATAATCAAACAAACAAGTATTATCCAAAGACAGAGAAAGAAGGAAGGAAGGAATGGAGGAAAATTACACGTGAAGAACTTTTACAGGAAAATGTAGTCATAGAGCAGGAAAAATAATCTGAACAAAATATTTACTAAGAATTTAAGAAAAAAAATCAACTTAATAAGAGTGATTATATTTACCAAGCCATAAAATAAAGCAGAGCTACATGAAAAAGTTATAGAATTTTTAAATACCCACAAGATTGAATGTGCAAGTGGGCAGTGGTCACATCATATACAATAGAATCCTGACACACAGTGTCTCTAGCACTCAGCCTCAGAAGCCAATCTCCGACCTATACAACAGTTGACCCACAAGAGGCCAAACTTGGTCAGTAACTGACAGTTTCCCTAATTTTTGTCCTTACTTCCAACTCAGCAACTCAGCACCAACCAGAGGAAACCCGAAACCTGTAACATTGGATGCCCTGCCTTTAGATAACCTACTTCCAATTTTTCGTGTCAACAAACTCCAAAAAGAGCACAGCTGAAGTATTTTCTTTATTTCCATCATGTTTTCCCACTTCTCTATCTGCCTTTGAGCCTCTGCTAAACTCAAATGATAGTAGCTGCCTCTCTTGCTAAGGCAATCTCTGAATAAATAGATGCTGTTTCTTCTTATTTGGATGGTCTTTGTTTTCACACATGCAGGGAACATAACTCATAAAGCAAATGTTTTGAAGATTTGTGACAATTTTTAAAAACTTGCAGATAAACTGCATAGCCTAGAAATATCAAAAAATTAAGAAAAACATAGGTCATGAATGCATAAAATACATGAAGATACTAGTCAATTTTATCATTCAACACCATGAAGATGCACAAATCTATTTTTGAAAGTTCAAATTTGTGAAAACTTATCCACACTGCATGCATGGTGCCATTCACAGTTGAGAGAAATGTGAACATATATAAAGATGCAGTATTAAATAATAACTGCATAAAATACTATAGTACACAATGTACTACTGCAATTATTTCATAGCCACCTCCTATTGCTATTAAGGTGCTCTCAAGTGTTGTGAGTATCTGCTTAAAATGACATGTGATGCTAATCATCTTTGAGTGAACAGTTTCTTTTTCCAGTAAATTTTGTATCGTGGTAAAAAGTGATATCTTGCATTTCTTGCATCTTTTTCATCCTTTTTAGTGCAATACTGTAAACCTTAAATAATACCATGGAATCCATAGGAAGCATCAGTAGTGGCGTTGAATGTGCTCCCAAAAGAAGAAAATAGTCATCACCATACAGGAGAAAAATTAAATCGCCAGTCTGGGCACTGTGGGTGCACATGCAGTCCCAACCACTTGGCAGGCTGAATTGGGAAGATCCCTTGAGCCCCCGAGTTTGAGGCCAGACCAGGCAACATAACATAGCAAAACCCTGTTTCAATTTTTATTTTTTTGAGTTGTATTCCTTGAAATTTATTTTAAGGAAAATAAATGCTGTATAAGGACCATTGTAAAAAAAGAAAAGGAAATTCATTAAGTCATTACTGCAGCTATGCCAGTAGGCACAGAAACCTTGTACTTTTTGCAAAATACATTTTTATCTCCTTTAAATATGCAGCTTTCACCTGGGTGAAGAATTGCTATAAGAAAGGCATACCTGTAGACTTTAATATGATGCAAGAAACAGCATAGTCATTACATGACAGCTTTCAGCAAATGGAAGGGGAAAATCTAAAGCTAGAGAATTTAATGCCAGCAAAGGATGGCTTGATAATTTTAGAAAGAGGTTTGACTTCAAAAAATGACAAGATAGTAGGAGAAGCAGGTTCTGCTGAACAAGAGCTAGCAGAGGAGTTCCCAGGTGCCATTAAGAAAATCATTGAGGAGAAAGAATATCTGCCTAAACAGGTTTTTAACGCAGACAAAAGTGCCCTATACTGGAAAAACAAGTGCCAAAAAGAATATTAGTAAGGAAGAGAAGTGATCACTAGGAATTAAAGCAGGAAGAAATGGGCTAATTCTACTGTTTTGTGCATTTGCAGTCAGATTTATGAACAGGTCTGTCCTTATAAAACTGCCAACCCCTAAGCCTTGACATGAAAAGATAAACACCAGCTGCCAGTCCTTTTGTTGTTAAAGAAAAAAAAAAAAGAAAAGAAAAAAGGAAGTCTAGATGAATGTGAACCCTTTTTCTGGATTAGTTTCATCAATGCTTTGTCCCTGAAATCAGGAAGCACCTTGCCAGTAAGAGACTGCCTTTTAAAGTCCTTTTGATACTGGGCCAGGACACTGACCACCAGAACACCATGAGCTTCACACTGAAGGTATTGAAGTGGTCTCCTTGCACCCAAACATAGTGTTTCTAATTCAACCTCTAGATAATGGTGACATAAGGACCTTTAGCTTCATTACACACAGTACTATATAGAAAAGATTGTCAACACCTTGAAACAGAGTCCTGATAAAATATTATGAAACTTTGGAAGGATTACACCATTGAAAATGCCATTGTTGTTACAGAAAAAGCCACCAAGCCCCAAACAGTGAATTCCTGCTGGAGAAAACTATGTCCAGATGTTGTGCATGACTTCCCAGGATTTATGACAGAGCTAATCAAGGAAACCTCAAAGAGACTGTGTGTGTGTATGTGGTGAAGAAGGTGTTGGGTACAGTGAAGAGTTCAGAATATGGATCTTAATAGAATTCAGGAGCTAATGGACACCACACTAGAAGAATTAACAGAATATTACTTAATAGAGGTGAGTGCTTCTGAACCAGTGCTGGATAATGGGGAAGAAGATGTAGAAGAAGCAGTGCCAGAAAACAAATTGACATTAAACAATCTGGGAAAAGGGTTCAGATTATGCAAGACTGCTTTTGACTTCTTTTACAACATGATCCCTTCTATGATACAAGCACTAAAACTAAAGCAAACAGTGGAAGAAGGATTAGTACTGTATAGAAACATTTTGTGAGAAATAAAAAAAAAAAAAATGTCAGACAGAAACTATAATGTATTTCCATAAAATTATCCCGAGTGTGCCTGCCTCTCCTCTCTCCCCTTCCACCTCCTCCATCTCTAGTCTCTGCCACCAGAGACAGCAAGACCAATCTCTCCTCTTCCTCCAAGGCCTACTCAATGTGAAGATGACTAGGATGAAGACCTTTGTGATGATCCACTTCCACTTAATGAATAGTAAACGTATTTTCTCCTTCTTATAATTTTCCTAAGAACACTTCTTTTCTCTGGCTTACTTTATTGGAAAAAATATAGTATATAATACATATAACATACAAAATATATATTAATCGACTGTTCATGTTATCAGCAGGGGTTCCAGTCAACATTAAGTTATCAGTAGTTTATGGGAGATCTAAAGTTATATGTGGATTTTTGATTTTACAGTGGGTCAGCACCCCAACCTCACAATTGTTCAAGGGTCAAATATACAAATATATATATATATGTGTGTGTGTAATATGAATAACACACAGAAATAAATGTGGTGTGTTATTCATGTACATTTATTTATAAGTCCACATATAAGTTTATAACATCTATATGTGTAGTTAATGTAGAAAACATGAAACAAGAAATTACCAATAGTATTTAAAGTGTTATTCAGTCTGAAGTTTTTATTTATCTTCTGTATTTTATTTGTATTGTCAATGACGATAAATTCATAAACATCAAAAATGAGAAGATATAAATGTTTAAAGTTTTATAGATGAAATAGAAGTAGCTGATGTCTTGTTTGCATGCCAGGGTGCACATAATTGCATTTCTTTGATGTTCACAATTCTTATTTATCTTTTCTCCTTTTGCTGTCTGGGATTTATCAGGCAAGAGTAATGTACCAATTTTCTTATTCCCAAATGAGACATTTTACAAAGTCACAGACACTTCAATACATGTATCAATTATGTACTCCAAGTTTCAAAAAAGGCATTTATGTTTCGCTTTGTATGATAAATTCACTTTCAATTTATGTATTTTGGCTTTAAGCAAGGTGGTACTGTATTCTGTTTTGAAAATCAAAATTTATTCAACTTATTAAAGACATCTGTAGCTTATTCTAGTTGTCACAGCTATGATATATTTAAGAGATATTTTGCTATTGAAATTTTTAAATAAAAAATAATTTATTTATTTTGAAAAACACCAGCATCCTGCCTCTATAAGTTTAGCCTCTTAACTTTCCTGTAAATAAAATAAATTCTTGAGTTCATTGCAAGTAAACAATAATTCTGAAATATCTGCAAAAAAAAATGGCCTTAAGCCCTACATAATCACAAATATATATAGAATTATATTCATTTGTCTTAAAAGATACTGCAGTGTTTTATTCAACTTGTGTTTCTTCACATAGCCATTATTTGAACATAATTTAGCAAAACCTCTTATAATATCTACTAATCCTGCAATTTTCCTCATCATTGTATTTTGATCATCACTAAAGAAATCACTACATTTTCCCCAAATCTTGTACTAATATGTTAAAATTAATCTAAACTCTTAATTTACTCTATTAGGTTCCCAGAATTTACTTGAAAAAAATATTTTCTCTTATCTTTTCATAATGAGATCTAAACTGCCCCTGCTCTTGCCCAGTCAATTTTTAAACATTTAGTATAATTTGAGCTTTCAAATGCAAAACAAATTGTCAAATATTCTTGAAAGATATATATACACCACTTTATATACAAAATGATAATATACAAAGATACATACACATCTTTGGATATGTAAAATAATCCTTATTTTTTCATGATCTTGTCCATATTTCATACTCATTTCTGTGTCTATAGTAGAAGATATATGACTTGTTTTCCTCCAATAACAAATGCTTCTCTCAAGTTCATTATAGCTTTTCCTCTTAATATTACTTTAAACATATAACCTACTTCAACAAATCAATCATAAGTAGTCATTTGTTTCCCTTAAAGCTTATCCAGCTTCTAGCTCCTTTCTTCTGCATTCTCAATTAAGAAATGGGAATATCTGACTCTCAAATTTTTAGATCCAGTTACCTACTCACACCTAAACTCCAGACTCTTATGAACCTATTTACTGAAGATCTTCACTTAAGTGTCAAATGAACCATTCAACTTAATCTGTTCTGAACCACACCATTCCCCCATCCCTGTAACATCTTTTTTTTTTTTTTTTTTTTTTTTTTTAGACAGAGTCTCGCTCTGTTGCCCAGGCTGGACTGGAGTGCAGTGGCGAGATCTCGGCTCACTGCAAGCTCCGCCTCCCGGGTTCACGCCATTCTCCCGCCTCAGCCTCCCGAGTAGCTGGGACTACAGGCGTCCGCCACCATGCCAGGCTTATTTTTTATATTTTTAGTAGAGACGGGGTTTCACCATGTTAGCCAGGATGGTCTCGATCTCCTGATCTCGTGATGATCCGCCTGCTTCGGCCTCCCAAAGTGCTAGGATTACAGGAGTGAACCACCACGCCTGGCCCATAACATCATTTTTTGTGTTTATTTAAAAGTTACACTTCTAGTCATCAAGGTTGTTCAACCCCCAAACCAGAACTCCATCCTTGACTCTCTCCTATGACATGCCACATCCAAAATCTCCAGCCAATACTTCCTATTTTAGTTTCCCCTTGCAACACGCACTGCTAATACCATTTTCCCCTTGCAATAATTACTCTCTGATGTGCTTCCTGCATCCCACCTCCAACGGTATCTTATCCACAGAACAGACATTCCTCAAGCCAATTAAATCGTTCCCCACCGCATTACACTGAAAGGCAATGTTTACATACTTACTTCAGCAACCTACACGATCTGTTCCATTTAATTTACTATCACTGTTACTCATTGAGCTCAAGCCATGTGATGCTTATCAAATACTTTAGGGATTTTTTGCATCTGACCCCATTTATTAGCTATTCCCCTTTTCTGAAATACCATCCCTTGTGTTGCAGACAGTGTTTTGGAACGCCATACTCCCACATTACATTCAGATCTCAGCTTAATTGTCACCTCCTCAGAGAAGCCTTCCTGGAATTCTTTTTCTAAGGTACAAATGTTATTCTCTATTTTCTTTCCCTGCTTCTCCTTCCTTAATATACATATGTTTAACTGATCTTTTATATAGCGCTATTTCTTTATCATTTATTGTTGTCTCCTACACTGGGAGGAAGCCCCAGAATAGCAAGATGTCTGTTTTGTTTCTTGATTTTCCGCAAACACCTAGAACAGTGCCTGGCATGCAGGAAGTGCTCCAAATAAATTTATGGCATAATTAATGTGTGAGAGAGACAAGTTGATTACCCAAACTCTTATTTTCCCCACAACTAGACCAGTGCTCTTTCTCTGCTTATGCATATTTCTTTTCTCAAGTAGACAACATTCTCTCAGAATTGATTTCAGTTTACTGTGCATGCCTGAAAAGAGAGTAACAACATTTATCATAAATCTTTTATCATTTAGATTGTTTCACTAATTTGCCTTGACATTGTGCCCTGTATTGTTTGAAACTACTCTGGTTATAGATTTCTCCCTGTTTGTTTTCTTAAAATAAAATAAATGGTAAGCTGACATCCTGCAAAATAAAATCTAGGAAAAAGGTGACCTTAAAATGTATTTTTATTGCATTCACAGGCAAATTCTACCAGGTGTGAAAAGAAGAGCTGGTAACAATCATATGAAAACTATCCCAAATAATCAAGTAAGTGGGATTCCTGCCTAATTCCTTCTACCAAACCAGCACCCTCTTGATATCAAAATCTCGTCAGGATACAATAACAACAAAAAGGAAAAGTACAGGTTAATATCCCTAATGAAAATAGATGCAAAAATCCTCAACCAAATTTTAGCAAACCAAATCCAATAGCATACCGGGAAGATAATTTGTTATGACCATGTGGGTTTTATTCCAGGGATACAAGAATGAAGAATTGTTCAACATTTGCAAGTCAATAAATGTGATTCACCATATGAGCAGAACTAAAACAAAAACCATATGATCATCTCATTAGATGCAGAAAAATAATTCATCAAAATCTAACATTCCTTCATAATAAAACCCCTCCATAAACTAGCCATCAAAGAACATACCTCAAAATAGTAGGAGCCATATATGACAAACCCACTACGAATATCATACTGAATGAATAAATATTGAAAGCATTTCCCTGAGAATTGGAACGTATCAAGGATGCCCACTCTCATCATTCTTATTCAACATATTCCTGGAAGTCTTAGAGCAATCAGGTAAGAGAAAAGCCATCCAAACTGGAAAAGAGAGAGAGCCGTCAAACTATCTCTGTTCACCGATGACATGTTTTTTTGTTTGTTTGTTTTTTGTTTTGAGACAGAATTTTGCTCTTGTTGCCCAGGCTGGAGTGCAACGCCATGATCTCGGCTCACTGCAACCTCCCCTCTCCGGGTTCAGCCTCCTGAGTAGCTGGGATTACAGGCATGTGCCATCGCCCCCAGCTAATTTTGTATTTTTTAGTAGAGACAGGGTTTGTCCATGTTGGTCAGGCTGGTCTCAAACTCCTGACCTCAGGTGATCCACCTCCCTTGGCCTCTCAAAGTGCTGGGATTAGAGGCGTCAGCCACCACACCCGGCCTGACATAATCTTATACCTAGAAAATCCAACAGACTCCTCCAAAAGATGACTCCTAGATTTGATAAATGACTTTCATAGTTTCAGGATACAAAATCAATGTACCAAAATCAGCAGCATTTCTACATAAAATAACATTCAAGTTGAGAACCAAATCAATTACTCAATCCCATTTACAATAGCCACACACACACAAACACAAACACACACACACACACAAAGCCTACAAATACATTTAACCAAGGAAGTGAAAGATTTCCACAAGGAGAACTACAAAACACTGATGAAAGATATCATAGATGACACAAACAAATGGAAAAACATCCCATGCTCATGGATTAGAAGGATCAATGTCACTAAAATGACCATACTGCCCAAAGCAATCTACAGATTCAAAACAATTCTTATCAAACTACTAACATTTTTCACAGAATTAGCAAGAAATAGTTCTAACATTCTTATGAAGAACCAACAAAGAGCCCAAATAGCCAAAGCAAAGCTAAGTAAAAAAGACAAAGCCAGAGGCATCACATTACTGACTTCAAATTATACTACAAGGCTACAGTAACTAAAACAGCATTTTACTGAAACGAAAATAACTCATAGATGAATGGAATAGATTAGATAACCTAGAAATAAAGCCATAAATCTACAACCAAATGTTATTCAACAAATTTTTTTTAAAATGGGGAAAGGATACCCTATTTAATAAATGGTGCTGGGAAAATTGGCTACCCACAAGCAGAAAAAAAAAAAAAAAAAAAGAAAAAAAAAAGAAAATTGGACACCTATCTCTCATCATATACAATTTTCTAGATTTTTTTATTTCAGACAGAGTTTCATTTTGTCACTCAAGCTGAACTAAAGTGGTGCAATCTCAGCTCACTGCAACCTCCACCTACTGGGCTCAAGTGATTCTCATGCCTCGGCTTCCCAAGTAGCTGGAATTGTAGGCCTGGGCCATCACATCTGGCTATTTTTGTTTGTTTGTTTGTTTTGTTTTTTGTTTTTTGTTTTTGGTAAAGACAAGGTTTAATCATGTTGCCCAAGCTTGTCTTGAACTCCTGGCCTCAACTGATCCTCTGGCCTCATAATCCCAAAGTGCTGGGATTACTGGTGTGAGTCACCATGTCTGATCAAATTTTTATTTTTTTATGTTATTTGTATTATTCATTTATTTATTTTTGAGCCAAGGTCTTGCTGTGTCACGTAGGCTGCAGTGCAATGGTGCGAACATGGCTCACTACAGCCTTGACCTGCTGGACTCAAGGGATTCTCCTGCCTGAGACTTCTGTGTAGCAGGGATGACAGGTGCAGATCGCCATGCCAAGCTAATTTTTTTATTTTTGTGGAGACAGATTCTCACTTTGTTGCCCAAGCTGGTCTCAAACTCCTGAACTCAAGCAATCCTCCCACCTTGGTCTTCCAAAGAGTTGGGTCTTTAGGTGTGAGCTACGGCACCCCAAACTCTTATACAAAAATTAACTCAAGATGAATTAAAGACATAAATGTAAGACCTGAAATTGTAAAAGTCCTAGAAAAACAAAAACAAACAACAACAACAACAACAAAAAACTAGGGAAACCTCTTCTGGGCACTGGCCTACAAAAAGAATTTACAAATTAGACCCCTAAAACAAACAAAGCAAAAGCGAAGAATACAAATGGACTTGAATTTAAAAGCTTCTGCACAGCAGAATAAATAATCAGCAGAGTAAACACACAATGAAAAGAATGAGAGAACGTTTTTGCAAATTATGCCTCTAGCAGAGGGCTAATATCCGGAATCTACAAGGAATTGAAAGAACTCAACAACAACAACAAAATTAAACTCATTCAAAAGTGGGCAAAGGACATGAGCAGATATTTCTCTAAAGATGACATACAAGCAGCCAAAAAATACATGAAAAAAATCTTCAGCATTGCTAATCATCAGAGAAATGAAAATTAAAACCACAATGAGATATCATCTTGTACCAGTAAGAATGGCAATTATTAAAAAGTCAGAAAATAACAGATGTTGGCATGGAAGTGGAGAAAAGGGTACACTTATATATCATTGGTGGGAATGTAAATTAGTAAACCTCTATGGAAAACAATGTGAAGATTTCTCAAATAACTAAAAGTAGAACTACCATTTGACCCAATAATCCCACTACAATCTACCCAAAAGAAAAGAAATAATTATATAAAGAAGACATCTGCATTCGTATGTTGATCACAGCACTATTCATAATAGCAAAGTCATGGCACCAACCTAAGTGTCCATCAACAGTTGATTGGATTAAGAAAATGTATGTGTATGCTATGGAATACTATGCAGCCACAAAACAGAGCAAAATCACGTCCCTTGAAGCAACATGGATGAAGCTGGAGGCCATCATCCTAAGTAAACTAACTCAAACAAAAAATCAAATACTGCACATCCTTACTTATAAGCGGGGGCTAAACAATGAGTTCACATGGACATAAAGATGGAAACAATAGATATGGAGACTCTAAAAGGGGGCAGCTTGGGAGGGTGGTGAGGGTTTAAAAATTACCTATTGGGTACAGTGGTCACTATTTGGGTGAAGGGTACACTAGGAGCCCAAACCCCACGATTATGAAACATATTCATAAAACAAACCTGCACATGTATCTCCTGAATCTAAAATTTAGAATTTTAAAAAAAGATTTAAAACTTTATAAGAAGTAAAAACATGTATTTTTGTTCTTGTGGTTAACTATCCCATTATGAAGTGATAATAGAAAATTATTTACACATAAAAATAATTAGATCATTAGATTCTAATACTGTAAAATACAAATAATAAAAGAACATTTTATTTAAATGTGAGGCACTAAAATAAAAGAATGTATTTGGTCCACATGGGTATTTGAGGAAATGTGGTAAATACTAGTTAGAAAGTGAGCTCTCTGAAATCAGAAGTCAGGCCTCATCTTCCTTATATTCCCAGCATAATATCGCACTTGGCACTAAGAACGAACTCAGAAAATGGAAGAATGTGGAAAGTATACAAGATAATGTATTTATAATGCTAAAATAATAGTAATGACATTTTCACAAATTTAATGCTAAGTGTTATTATCTTTATCCAATTGCTTTGTAAAGTCTTCCTAAAAGACTATTTGTTTTGGTTTTCTTTTTCTTCCTCCCTGTCGGTCTTCCTAATTTCTGATTTCCAAACATTTGGAATCAAATTAAAAATTGCTAGGCAGAGGTTGGGCATGGTGGCTCACGCCTGTAATCCCAGCACTTTGGGAGGCCAAGGTGGGCGAATTACGAGGTCAAGAGATCGAGACCATCTTGGCCATCATAGTGAAACCGCGCCTCTACTAAAAATACAAAAATAAAAAAAAATTAGCTGGGCGTTGTAGCACATGCCTGTAGTCGCAACTACTTGGGAGGCTGAGGCAGGAGAATAACTTGAACCCTAGAGGTGGAGGTTGCAGTGAGCCAAGATAGCACCACTGTACTCCAGCCTGGTGACAGAGCGAGACTCTGTTAAAAAAAAAAAAAAATTACTAGGCAGAAAAATAATGTGTAAAAGTAGAAATATAAAATTCCAAAATGTCAAATATGTTAGTTTCTTACCTTTTTGTGTCTCCTACCAATGGCATTTTTAGTTTTTATAATACACTTTCAATCCTTTTATGACACCCACATGCTCAGGACTGGCATGTCATCTAGTGCCATAGGAAAGCATCCAGTAATTACTTAAGAGGGGGTCACAGGGCTCCAGTTACATCAAAATGTCTCCCCCATCAACCTGTTAAGAACTAATTTTTTCTGTTAATTAAAAACTATTTGATTTTATTATATTTTCTTTTAACTGTATCACAAATGCCACTCACTTTCCCTCAAATGGCACCCTAGTTAATGTGTTTAATATAAAGAAATATCCAGGAAATATATGTATCCTTAAAATATTAGCTATGGAGTTATGCATGATAATTCACATAAATTGTATTATGTCATTGATCATGCTAATTACAGACGCACAGAATTAGCTAAAGTTATATTTAGAATGTTCTCTTCTGTGTATATCTGTTATTTGGATCTGATTTTATGTACTATTTTTATCAAAGTTATGCTGGCCAGATTATCTTAGATGGATAGATATTCCTCACTCTCTTTTTTTTAATTCCTTTTTTTTCCTTCATATAAACTCATGTAAGAAGGATTGTTTACTTGACCAATAACAGCATCTTAATCTGGGTACATTAAGATTACCATTTAAATTCTTTCAATATTTATTTTTTTTCTCATTTTAATTCATTCACGTGCCAGTTTTGGCATTCTCTATTTTTTTTTAAATTTGGTCTTCTGTATGTTTATGGACTTGTTGCTATTTTTATTTTATTTGTTAAATGTTTGCTTCTATTTTTCACGTTTTCATTTTTTATATTGTTAATTTGTATCTTCTCCCTTTTTTCTCATTATGAGTCTTGCCAGAGGTTTGTTGACCTTTGTTTTCTTTAGTGGCTCTGTTCTTAATTTCAACTTGTATTCTGCCTTTAACTTTATTGTTTTGTTCATTGTCACCTGTGGTTTTTTTGTTGTTGTTGTTGCTTCTCCATTGCCTTTGCTTTCTATGCCTTTGATGTTTTATATTTCTTATTTCTGAGGAGCCTTAAATGATGTTGCAAAATATTCTCAAGATTAGGTCTTTAGGGCTTTTGAGAATTATTTATA
The DNA here is from genome assembly GCF_043159975.1 of Macaca nemestrina. Lineage (NCBI taxonomy): Eukaryota > Metazoa > Chordata > Mammalia > Primates > Cercopithecidae > Macaca > Macaca nemestrina. Next base: position 40,496,729 of record NC_092128.1, read on the forward strand.
CGCTAGGCTAAAAAAATAGTCTTTTGAAAGTATCAGTTTTATATTAGACAATACTTTTAGCCTGCAGAAAGGCTAGTCTTTTCAACTGAAAGATAACTGGTTTCTTATAATGGATTAAATATGTGTTATTCAATATTAGAGAATGGAAACATTAGCTGAGTTCTTTTAGGACTTAGCACAGTAGTGTTAATCTACAGATCCTGATGAGTTAGCATACTTTTCTCTAGAGCAGATACTCCTTAGAAGTAATTAAACTAATACCACATTCTTTTCTATCAGTTTATTTCAGTGTATAAGCTTGAGAATTTTTATCATGAAATGCAATGTCTAAATGGAAAATCATTAAATTATTACTATAAACTGTATATTTTATGTGCACCTAAATATGTAAACAAACAATGGACAGACCATATATGACAACAGAACTTGGCAGTAGCCAGTCCAGGAAGCCAAACCAAAGCTCTGTAGCAATTGGCCCAGAACAATTAGGCCTTGGTCAATAACTACCAGGTTCCTCCCTCACTTCATCGTATCCTTCCTCCTCCTCCTCCTCCTCCCCTCCTTTCTTTTCCTTCTTTTTCTTCTCCTTCTCCTTCTTCTTCTTCTTTCTTCTTCTCCTTTTTCTTCTTCATCATCATTATTATTAGCCCTGATTCTAACTCAGGACGAAAGAAAGTAAATATCTCTCCTAAACCAATCACACAATATGCTCTACTTTTAGTTAACCCACTTGTAGCTTCCCCATGCTTACAACCTCCCTTCAGAGAATACCTGAAGCTTTTGCATTTTTCATTTTCCATTATGAAGGTTTGCCACTTCTCTGCCTGCCTTTAAAACTCTGTCAAATGTGAATTATGGTGGCTAATTGTTTTGATATAGCAAATTCTAAATACATAGCCTCTGTTTTCATTACACATTTGCATAAGTCACTTCAGGTTAAAAGAATACATTTCACTTAATTCATTTTTGTACATTTATAAAGTGATTTTAGATCATTTGTTTTGCAGTCCTCACATCTATGGAATTGATTAGAGAGTAGTTTTACTAACAGAAATTGTAACATGATTGCCCCATAATACAGTTTCCCAATGAACTGATGGGTTATTCATGAACTTCATATTCAAAGTAAGTTAGACATGCTGATTGCAAATGACTTGTACACTTTACTTCACTGCAAAACTATGGGTTAACGAGTGTTTCATTATCACTAACCATTGTTTCTTTGAATATCAGGCTGCCACATGTGCTGAGACACAACAATTGTGTGAGATAAACACAGAGTTCTACCTCCTGCAAACACCCAGTAGATGAATAGAAAATCTAATTCTTGCCTCTGGGTATGTTCATATGGGCCTTTAAGATAGCCAAAAATCAATACTGATCTGAAAGAAGAAAAGAAGATTCTTTCTCCTTTAGAGCTGAATATATTTGAAAAAATATCCAGGCTTCTTTTTCAGAGAGTCAGATAGTGGAACACAGATTAGTGAATTCACTTTTTCTAGTAGAGAAAGTATCATAATGAAATGTTTGGGTGGCTCTTTATATTCTGCTGCAGGGAACTGCCACAAATCTATTCACAAAAATATATTTGAGAAAGACAGATTATTGCTTTCAATAAAGAGAAAAATTTCAGTAACTTGCAAAAATGTTGAATTTTACCTGAGCCCTGGAATCCTAGAAAACAGGGAAGGACAGTGATTAAGAAACCCATCCACTCTTTTTTGTTTCAAGAAAAGACTTACAGCAAAGAAGCAGCCTTCCCCACACGATGGGATAAGACTCCTGAATAACCACATGGTTTATCTATGGCAAATCCAGACACAAACATGGACCCTCCAAATTCACATGCTATGCCTCATAAATAATTAGCTGAACTGTTTCTATCCACTAACCAAATACCTCTGTTAAAAGAAAAACCTTAGGCAAATTAAATTAAACAGAATTTAATTGAGCAAAGAATGATAGGCAAGTTGGGCCGCCCCCAAACCAGAATAGGTTCATAGAGGCTCTAGCTCTAATGCATGGTCAAAGAAGATTTATGGACAGAAAAAGGAAAGTGACATACAGAAAATGGAAATGAGGTACAGAAACAGCTGGGTTGGTTACAGCTGGGAACTTGCCTTATTTGAACAGGGTTTGAATGGTTGGCCATCTTTGATTGGCTGAAACTCAGTGATTGGCACAAGAGTAGGTTACCATCGGTTTACACAACCAGCTAGGTTATAAGGCTCATTACATAAATAGTACTAAAGACAAAAACCATATGATCATCTCTAAATATATAGAAAGGCTTCTGATAAAATTCAACATCGCTTCATGCTAAAAACTCTCAATACACTAGGTATTGAAGGAATATAACTCAAAATAATAAAAGCCCTCTATGACAAACCCAATGCCAATCTCATATTGAATGGGAAAAAGCTGGAAACATTACCCTTAAAAACCCACACAAGACAAGAACATGCTCTCTCATCACTCCTATTCAACATAGTATTGGAAGTTTAGCCAAGAGAAAGAAAGAAAGGGCCCAAATAGGAAAAGAGGAAGTCAAAATATCCCTGTTTGTAGATGACATGATTCTATATCTAGAACTCTGTAATGTCATCCCAAAACTCCTTCAGCTGATAAACTTCTGCAGTTTCAGGATATAAAATAAGCATACAAAAAAAAAAAAAAAATCAATCCTATACACCAACAACAGCCGAGCCAAGAGTCAAATCAGGAAGGCAATTGCATTCACAATTGCCACACATAAAAGAATGAACTACCTATGAATATGCAATACACCTAGGAATACAGCATATGAGAGAGGTGAAAGATCTCTACAATGAGGATTACTAAACACTTCCCAAAGAAATCAGATGACACAAACAAATGGAAGAATCAATACCATTAAAATGGCTATACTACCCAAAGTAATTTACAGATTAAATACTATTCCTATCAAATCACCAATGACGTTCTTCACAGAACTGGAAAAAAAGAAACTTTTAAAATTCATATGGAACCAAAAATGAGCCCAAATAGCCAAGGTAATCCTAAGCAAAAAGAACAAAGCTGAAGACATCATGTTACCCAACTTCAAACTATATTACAGGGCTCTAGTAACCAAAACAGCATAATGCCAGTACAAAAACAAACACGTAGAACAATGGAACATAATTGAGAGCCCAGAAATAAGGCCACAGACCTATGACCATCAGAATTTCAACAAAGCTGACAAAAAAGCAACAGGGAAAGGATTCAGTATTTAGTAAATTGTGCTGATGTAACTGACTAGCCATATGCAGATTGAAATTGGACCCCTTCCTTACACCATATACAAAAATCAGCTCAAGATGGATGAAAGAAAGATTTCAAATGTAAAACCCAGAGCTGTAAAAAGCCTGGAAAATAACCTGTGCACTAATGTTCTGATTATAGGAACTGGTAAAGATTTTATGACAAAGATGCCAAAAACAATCACACCAAAAACCAAATTTTAAATAAGATTCTTTTCTCCCAGTCCCCTGAGCTTTGGCCCCTGCTCACCCCGAGCTAACACACAGTCCCTCCTCATCTTCTTCTGAGAATAGGCTCACCTCAGGGCAAATAATTAAATGATCAACTGTCTCATCATACCACCCACTCCCTACTTATAGTTTTCTAGACTTGTTTATTCCATAAGAGTTCTTCTGATGAGAAGGGCCTGACTTTTGATATACTTACAGTTCTTACGATTAAAGATTTCTCCCTTTTGCAATAGTTTCCCTCCAGCTATTGCAAATAGTTCGTTCCCTGTGCTGCAGTAATCCTTTGAATAAAGTTTTTTTCCTTAGCTAAGTCCAGATGTAGTTTTATTTGATAATTATATTTTTGAATTATTATTTCCCTAACCTGAACCAGCATAGTATGATTTATTTGCTCAATAATACATTATTAATTCTCTAGAATTGTTTCTTGGTTCTTTACAAAAGGAATACCATGATGTTGCATGGTGTGTGCAGCAGAGTAGTTTACCTAATCTTTGTTCGGCATATGAGGGTACCCCTATGTGGGCTTGCTGCATCAGACCTTACTTGATTTGTAGCCATATTAATTTTTTAAAATTAGCTTACTTATAATAGTTCAACTCAAGAATGATTCACATATGCTTAAAGGATATTTCCTTAAACAGAATATATTTACAATTGGCCACAATTAGAAATTTTCAACATGTTCCAAGTAATTATATTCATTCTCCCTGTGAGTGACACATCCTTCCGTGTTGCAGATTATTATTTTTTCACAATTAAGCCTAATGGATGGTTTGGGGCTTGAGGCAATCACCAGTAAGTGTTGGTTGCAGCAGGCTTAAACTCAGAAAGAGAAGGGCCAGGAGGCATAGGACCATATTTTCTTGGGCTGGGATTCAACTGGAAGCACCCTAGAGCATGGTCTAGTGGAAGGACTTTGACTCCTGAGTCTCTCCCTTTCTATATATTAAAATGTTTTCATTATAACCAGAGGGATTATTCTATTTCTTTTTAAAACTCCGTGATATTTTAATAGAATAATGAATATGTATGCAAAATAGGTAATTGATTTCCAAGAAAGACATTCTATTTCCATCTTTCTTTAGTCAGATTCAGATACTGTTTCATATGGCGAGTATAATGGTGAAATTAACATTTGTTTTGAGGTCCCAGTTAGTTTCAAATTTGATGCAATGTGTTTCAGAGTGCTGAAAGATACAGCTGCCCAAAGCTTTCAGCTCCTAGCTTAATGGGAAAATGACATTGGATGCATCTCCCCATGCTAGAGGGAGGAAAAAGCACTGACCTAGTCCAACTTCCAGGAGAGTTGCAAGCTTTCAAAACTCGTTATCAGTGCTCCTTCTTGTTCATGACCTTTGTCCTGAACTCTTATGCCTCATCATTCTTAATAAATCTCAATTGCCCTACCAGTAACTGCCAAATCACACAAAAAATTCTTAGCATTCCAAGAAATATTTTTGATGAAATAGTTTTGAAACTATCAGACCGTGGCCTGATTCCTGTTAAAGTTCTATGAAATTTCTCCCCTTCTTTCCCAAGAAATGACTGAGGTCTTTTGAATAAAGGCTTATGCTTAAAGGTGCTTTGCTTGATTTTCTTTCACAGTATTCCCCAAATGCACACCCAAATAATGGAATGCCATTGCCTTTTGTTTACAATTCCAGAGCCCAGTAAAAGTGGGTGATTTTGTTGGAACCTCTGTCCCTGCCCAAATCTCATGTCAAATTGTAACCCCCAATGTTGGAGGTGATGCCTGATGGGAGGTGGTGTGATCATGGGGTTAGATCCTTCATAGATGGTTTAGCACTATCCCTGTGGTGCTGTTCTCATGAGATCTGTTTATTTAAAAGTGTGTGGCACAACCCCCTTCCTCCTTCTCCAGCCATGTAAGACATGCTTGCTCCCCCTTTGCCTTCTGCCATGATTATAAGTTCCCTGAGGACTCCCCAAAAGCTGTTATCAGCATGCTTCATGTACAGCCTGTAGAACCATGAGCCAAGAGCCAATTAGACCTATTTTCTTTGTAAATTACCCAGTCTCTAGTATTTCTTTACAGCAGTGCAAGAATGAACTAATACAGAAAATTGGTACCAAGGAGTGAGGCATTGCTCTAATGATACGTGAAAAATAGGAAGTGACTTCAGAACTGGGTCATAGGCACATGTTGAAACAGTTTAGAGGGCTCAGAAGAAGACAGGAAGAGGAAGAAAAGTTTGGAACTTCCTAAACACATGTTAAATGGTTATGCCCCAAATGATGATAGACATATAGACAATGAAGTTGAGGCTGATGAGGTCTCAGATAAAAATGAAGAACTTCTTGGGAACTGGAGTAAAGGTCACTTTTATTATGTGTTAACAAAGAAGTTGGCTACCTTTTGCCCCTGCCCTAGAGATCTATGGAACTTTGAACTTGAGAATGATGATTTAGGGTGTCTTGCAAAAGAAACTTCTAAGCAACAAAGCCTTCAAGATGTAATCTGAATGCTTCTAACAACCTATTCTTATATAAGTAAGCAAAAAATAACTTAAACTGGAACTTACATTAAAATGGGAAAGAGAGCATAAAAGTGTGGGAATTTTTTTTTTTTTTTTTTTTTGGAGACAGAGTCTTGCTCTGTTGTCCAGGCTGGAGTGCAGTAGCGCAATCTTGGCTCACTGTGAGCTCTGCCTCCCGGGTTCACACCATTCTCCTGCCTCAGCCTCCCAAGTAGCTGGGACCACAGGCATCCACCACCATGCCCTGGCTAATTTTTTTGCATTTTTAGTAGAGATGGGGTTTCACCATGTTAGCTAGGTGGTCTTGAGACTCATCCACCAGGATGGTCTTGATCTCCTGACCTTATGATCCATCCTTCTCAGCCTCCTAAAGTGCTGGGATTACAGGTGTGAGCCACTGTGCCCAGCCAAGTTTGGGAAATTTGAAGCCTGACCATGTGGTAGAAAAGAAAAGCCCATTTTCTGGGGAGGAATCTAAGCAGGCAGCATAAATTGCATAACTAAAAGGAAGAGAAATGCTAATACCCAAGATAATAGGGAGAAAGCCTCAAAGGCATTTTAAAGACCATGCCTGTAACCCCTCCCATCACAGGCCCAGAGGTCTAGGAAAATTAAATGGTTTCCTAGGCCAGACCCAAGGCCCGGCTGCCATGCCTTGGGACACTGCTTCCCACATCCCAGTCACTCCAACTCCAGCTGTGACTCAAAGGAGTCCAAGATACAGCTTAGGCTGCTGCTTCAGAGGGTGTAAACCATAAGCCTTGGTGGTTTTCATCTGGTGTTATGCCCACTGTTGCACTGAATGAAGAAGTTGAGGCTTGAGAACCTCCACTTAGATTTCAGACGATGCATGGAATAGCCTGGATGCCCAGACAGAAGCCTGCTGCTGGTGTGGAGCCCTCATGGAGATCCTTTACTGCAGTGCAGAGAGAAAATGTGAGGTTAGAACCCCCACACAGAGTCCCCACTGGGGCACTACCTAGTGGAGCTTCAGATGAGTACTATCATCCTCCAGACTCCAGATTGGTAGATCCACTAATAGCTTGCACCCTCAGTCTAGAAGAGCCACAGACACACACCACCAGACCTTGAGAGCAACTTTGGAGCCTGAACCCTGCAGAGTCACAGGGGTGGAGCTACCCAAGGCTTTGGGAGCCTACCTCTTGTATCAGTATGCCCTGGATGTGAGATATGGAGTCAAAGGAGATAATTTTTTGGAGCTTTAAGATTTAATGACTCTGTTGCTGGGTTTTGGACTTGCATGGGGCCCGTAGACCCTATTTTCGGCCAATTGCTCCCTTTTAGAATGGGAGTATTTACCTAATGCCTCTAGCCCCATTGTCTCTTGGAAGTAAATAGACTGTTTTTGATTTTACAGGCTCACAGGCAGAAGAAACTAGCCTTTTCTCAGATAAGACTTTGGACTTTTAAGTTAATGCTAGAATAAGTTAAGAATTTGGGGGACTCTTGAGAAGACATGATTTTATTTTTAAGTATGATAAGAGCAGGAGATTTTGGAGGGGGCACGGAAGGAGTGATATGGTTTGAATTTGTATCCCCAACCAAATCTCATGTTGAAATGCCATCCCCAGTTGGAAGTGGGGCCCGTTGGAAGGTGATTGGATCATGGGGGTAGATCTTTTATAAATGGTTTAGCACCATCACCTTGGTGCCATTCTCATGACAGAGTTCTCGGGAGATCTGGCTGTTTAAAAGCATGTGGAATCTCTCCCCTCTCTCTTCCTCCTACTCTGGCCAGGTAAGACATGCCTGCTCCTGTTTTGTCTTCCACCATGATTATAAGTTCCCTAAGGCCTCCCTGTAAGCTGATGTCACCGTGCTTCCTATGCAGCCTGCAGAACTGTGAGCCAATTAAACTAATTTTTTTTTAAATAAATTACCCAGTCTCACCTATTTCTTTATAGCAGTGCAAGAATTGACTAATACAGTGTGGAAAATTAAAATCCATCAGGGTTGATGTATTAGTAGGTTCACTTGTATTTACTTTAAGAACCAACCAGTAATGCATGCTCTATCAATTGCTTTGGGTCAGAGAGTAGAGCCTATTTGGTGCTGATAAGCCATGAAGTTACTATTATTACTCTTAGAATTTTATCTGGTTTGTTAAATGCTGTTAGTCATCATTTTAAATAATTGTTAAGTCTACCCAATGTCCATCTGCATGGACTTAATAATCATATTTTCTAAGATCTTTTTTGGATTCACTATGTCACACTCTCCCTACTTTGTCCTGTAGAAATATTTATTGACACTATATTGTTTAGTTGCTTCTGTATTTCCCTTTCAGACTATGAACACTTTAAAGGAAGAGATCTGTTTCATTTATCTTCGTAAACCAACACCCAACAATGCACCAGCACAGATAAATGACTAAACTAATGAATAAATGAATGAGGCTAGATAAACTAAACACAAGTGGAAGGTAGGAAATTCACATAAAAGTGGACATAAGAGTAATAGGACTTTATGAAGCCTCCTGTAGGAATAATTGTAATGAATGGTGGAGCAGGAGTGTTAAGAAAATAAATATTAGGGATTATTTTTCTATGTTGAACTCTTGCAGAAAGGATGTAATTTTTCTTGTTGCCCTATTCTATTCTGAAGATATTTTTAAAAATCATTTAACAGCAACCTACTGATTGCTCATTAACATATCTGGCTTCTAAATGTGCAATTCTCCATCCAATGATAAAGCAAAGTTGTTTAAGTGTTAGGAAATAATGGCTAAAAGGAAGACAAAAGTGCCATTTTCTACCTTCAACTGCATCATTAACTCACCTTGTGAGTTGCACACATTATTTAATTCTCTTGCCTCGGTCAGCTCAGGTGTAAACTGGGTGAAAATCTATCACTGATGGTCCACATGAGTGGTTTGATTAAAGATGTCCAAGCAAATTAAGTGAGATTAAATTTAAAGTGCCTTCTGAGACTGAAATGAACTCAGACTAAACACTTCAGAAAGTTGCTGAAGTCTATCTATAGTTATCACAAAATTACTCTATTTCTTTTGAAATTTCCATGACACTTTAATAGGATAAAGCAAATTTATAATAGGTAATTTGTTTCCAAGAAAGATGCTCTGCCTCCATTTTTCTCTGGGAAAATTTAGATCCTATGGACTTAAATATCATTGCAAATCTATTCAGACTTGCAAGCCCTTATTGGGTTCCCTTGTGATCTGAGTTTCTTCCTATCCTCCTCCTCCTCCTCCTCCTACTCTTCTCTCTTCCTCCTCCTATTCTTCTCCCTCCTCCAGCTCTTTCTTATTCTTCTCCTTATCCTCTTATCCTTCTCTTTCTTCCTTTCCTTCTTTTTCTCCTCCTTCACCTCCTCTCCTCCTCCCCCCTCACCTCCTTCTCCTCCTCACTCTCCTACTCCATTTGCTACCACTGTATTGTATGTTTAGATTTAACTTTCAACATCTCAGTATTTGAAGAGCTTACTTGAACTTTACCGAGTCTTTCTGCTGATCACATTGAAGCACACAAAGGTATTAAAATAACAATTTTAAATGAGATTTTTTAATTGACATTTTTTTATCATGCAGGTTAACTTTTTTTTTTTTTTTTTGCTTGTATTTCTATGCCTCATGCATCATTGTGTTTTCTGACACTGATTGATAGCCAACTTTGCAAATTTAATCTCACATACAAGTTTCAATAAAGTTTCATGTCTGGACTGATATAAATGCATTGGAAGTACAACATATGTTATGGACCCAGGCCCCATGGATGCATCATGTAAGTCTTTTGTCCTTTAAAAATACTCTAATAAGTGTAATTTATGAAATATCAATCAGCACCATCATGGCTTCTGGAATGCCTGACACACTAGAAGTATGACTCTAGGCTCTACTCTCAGACCTGGAACAAATGTAGTCAAAATTAATAATAAGATATGAAGCAAAAACTGAGCTTAGGGGAAACGTTCAGTTTATTTTATAACTTTCCACTTGACTGACAAACATTTTACATATTTTACATATGCTTGTTTATTTTTCTTAGAAAATATTTTAGAAATTGAAATTTTTCTAACTTCTAAGTGAATCTTAGTACATCACTTAGTAACCCTTCTAATTCTCAGCAGCTGTCTGCAGATTCCATGTTTATCTTATAAATGGGCATAGCGGTCTACACAGCTGACCATACCTTCCGTTTTGAAGCCCTCCCTATCTCCCCGCCAACAGCTTTTAATTTAAGGTGAAAATACAGTGAGAGTTTTTTTTTTCTTCTCCTGTTTCTTTAGTCAATTATTCTCATTTTCCTTTCTCAGATGTTCCCCTACTAACCTCCCTTTAATTACTAGGATTTTGCAAAGTCTTTTGTCCTCTCCCATCTCCCTGTTTGTGACTATTAACACTATGATTCTTGCATGAAATATATATTCAAATATATATTTTAAATCCAGCTGTTCCCTTACCATTTCAAATTTGCTGCTTGCTTTTCACTGTTGTATAGCCTACTAACATTCCAATCTTTTGATTTTTCTCTCTTTCTGAGGACAGTCAAATTCTGAGAGCCCTGGAGACTCATTTTCTCTCCTGTTTTGGGAGTTTAGCAAGTTTCATTCAGCATATCTGAGCTATCACAAAGTAAGTCCAGACAACTGAGCTCCAGAGGTACCCATTTTGAAGCTTTTTTCTTTATCAGCAAACTTACATTATTCAGTGGTCAAGAAAATGTTCCTTCAACCTCAATTACCTAGGAATATGTAAAACAATGGGTAAGAGGGCCCCTTTGTTGGAAAATGTTGTTTAGTGAAGCAAGCTATAGCTGATCCAAGCATGCAACTTAGAGGATAGTGAGAACACAGGGACCCATGAAGTTTGCTTCTACTCTACTAGTAAATTTCTCCAGAAAACCTTATCTTACCCTTATATTACGTATCCCTTGAACATGTAGTCCTTCTTCCCAAAGCTTATTTCCTAGTAAATGGCATTCATTAATTACTTAATGTTTTAAGCTATGGGTAATGTGTCTCTCTTTATTTCTTCTTATCCTTCACTTCCACATTCTATCAATTATCTTGTTAGTCAGCTTGCAAAATATATTTTAAATTTGTCCCCACATCTCCATCTCCAATGACCTTCCTCTAGCCACATTCACTATCATCTCTACTTTAATTGCTGCAACAGTCTCCTAACTTGTGGTTTGGGTTGTGCACTTACCCACTCCAATCTATTCCCCTCCAATGCAAAAAGCAGCAAAAGTGGTCAGTCCAAACATAAACTGGATCACTTCAATTCTCTGCTTAAAACCAGTGGCTTCCAGTGCACTTAAGCTAGCCTTCAGATTTCTTACCGAGGCACGTTAGACTTCAATACGGATCCTACTTTTCTCTTTAAACTCATTTCACATGCTTCCAACCACCACTGAGCTTCAGTAACTTCTAGCTTTATTCTTTTCTTAGATCAGGTGATAGTTGTTTCTGCTCCAGTACCTTTAAGCATGCCATCTCCAATAATGGAGACAACTTGCAAAAAGCACCTGCTCCTGGCCAGCTTCCTGCCACTTACCTACTTCACTTGCAAAATTATTTTTAATACTGTAGGTTTCACAATAAATATTTCTTTCTCCAAAAAGGCATTCTAAATAATCCTATGTAAATTGGCACCCCTACTACTTTATTTCAATACTTTTATAGTTTTGCTATTTTTTGTCATAGTGGTACTTAACAGTAATTTAGAATATTCATGTTTAATATTTATGGGAGTAATATGGTTATATAATCTGAGTAGTATAGTGTACTTCATATTTATTGTATAGAGACAGTGCAACAATTCTCAACTCAACCTATCATTTGTTGATTTAAAGAAAACTCCAGACATACTTGTTTGTAGATATCTGGGCTTTGTGGTTTACTGTTAAGATTGTGGTGCCCAGAATTAATAAAGCGTAAGTCTGAACTTGTATTAACTGTTACCTTACCAAAACTGATTTCATTTAGACAAGGTATATCTTACATGAAGCCATGTACAAGGGGATGGTTATCTTAATCACCTTTAGGAGAAAATATATCTTGTCATAGTATGTTTTGATATGAACTAAAATTGAACTTAATATTAAAATGTGAGGTTTTGAATAAAAGTTTATTTCAAGCTCTACTTAAGTTCTTCTGGACTATATTTTATGAGTCTTCATGTGTCCTCCAAAAACTTTCTTTGAATCAGAAATGTTTGAATATCAGGATTTCTTTTGCTTTAAGACAATTTCATGGCTTCTTTCATTATCTTTACTAAAGTAGACATCAGACGACCTTATAGTATGATTTTTTAAAGTCATTTTTGGCTTTTTTAGATTTCTTGGTAAAGAACAGAGCTTATTTTATGCTGTGAAAATGGGCCAAGAAATGTTCTCATCTCTGCTAAAAGTGTTCCTTTTGGAGAATGCCTCAGGAGTGATTCTAACGTTAATTCTGTACTCATCACCTTTCCACATAGGCTGCAGCTTCTGTAAGGGGAGCTATATACAGGTTCAAACTTGAGATAACTCTGAAGTCAGGGAACCTGCGGGGGAGTGTGTCTTGGAGGCTCTGGAGAATAGTGTGAGCAGAGACACAGCTGAGCACTGTAGTTGCAGTCTGAAAACAAAGTGAAGGCAGGTACAGGAGGAAAGGTGCTCATAGGAGCAATCTAATAAATTTGACTGGTTATTGACTTTGATTGGGTTCATTTTAAAAGGACTTTTTGTGCTATTTGCTTTGAAGCATTTTTAAGGCATTTAATGTACTTGTTTTCTGTTGAATAGCGTCATCTCTGGCATAGCTGCCACATCTGAATGCTTTAAAAATAAATTCTGAGGGCTTGTATTCACAAAGAATATAGTTAGTAATTTATTCCATAATTTATTCCATAGGGAACCTAGAAAACACAAGTGGTTTATTAACCTGCATCTGTTGTGTGGGTGAGTGTTTATACAAAAACACACAGAGTGAATATAAAGTACATATAGAATACATTTTAATACCAATGGCAGACATGACACACTTGAATATACACTACAATTATTGTTCACATAGGGATACATACATATATGAGAGATACAGACATATATTTATATATGTATTTATATATATACATGAGAGATACATACATATATATGCATATACATGTGATATACATACATATGTGCATATGTATCTCAATGTGTATTTATATACATATATACATTATGTAATATATATCTATAGATATAATATATACATATTAAGCTTATATATGTGTGTAAAACATGTGTACACATATGTGCATAATATATATGTGTATCTACATAAGCTTAACCTGAGAGAAGCTACTTGAGGGAAGAAAAAGTGAGTTATCTTTGTATGCCAAAAACCTGAATCTCTTTTTTATGATTAAAAATCAAACAAACAACTCTTCACTTTAGCTATATTTAAATATTCTCTTACACTGAAGAAAATATAGTTTAGCTATATTTAAATATTTTCTTACACTGAAGATGTCTCCAGTGACTCAGGGAGGCATAACACCTACTTCATGTGGCCATAAGGTCTCAAGTCCAATTCCTTCTGAGATACTTAAGTTTCTAGAGCAAACTTATGTTTTCCATTTGAAGTTCATATTGCCATTATGCTATATTCTCTAGTACTGATTATAGTGGCTTTTTAATGTTCTTTTTATTATTTCTTATTCGCTGTCTCCAAAAAATGGCTCTCTGTTGTTATTTTTTTGGCTATCTCATTTTTCCTTAATCAGACCATTTCAACCAGCCAGTTCTAAAAAGGCTTGTTAATAAAAGAAATTTTTAAAAAATTAGTAAAAAAACCACAAGGAGAAAACCCCTCACACTCATTAGAATGGCTACTATATCAAAACAAAACAAAGAAGTAGTGCTGGACAGTTTGTGGAGAAATTGAAAACATTGTGCAATATTGATGGGAAAGTAAAATGATACAGGTGCTTTAGAGAACAGTATGGCAATTCCTCAAAAACTTTTTTTAAAAACTACCATATAATTAGAAATTTCACTTCTAAGTATATACCAAAATTAACTAAAAGTGTCAAGTAGATATTTGTAGACCTATTATTCACATGACTATTATTGTATAGCAGCGTTCTTCACAATGGTCAAATGGTGGGAGAAACTCAAGTTTCCATGGGTGTGGATGAACTAACAAACAAAATGTGTTGTATACATAAAATGGAATATTATTCATCCTTAAAAGTAAAGAAAATTCTGACATACTACAACATGGATGAACCTGCAGGACATTAAGCTAAAAGAAGTAAGTCAACCACAAAGGTATTCTATTTGTATGTGATATTTAGAGTAATCAAATTCATGGAGATAGAAAATAGAATGATGGTCACCAGGAGCTAGGGGTAGAATGCAGAGGTGTTTTTTTAGTGGGTGTAGAGTTTCAATTTTGCAAGATGCGAAGAGTTCAGGATATTGGTTTCACAACAATGTGAGTATCCTTAGCATTATGGGACTATACACTTAAGAATGGTTAAAATGGTAAATTTTGTGTTTTGTGTATTTCACCATAATTGAAAATTTTAAAAAGAAATAAACATTAGAGAAATCAAGCAATAGGCTTAATTCAGAAGCTCTTGCATACATTCTATCAGGATGCTAAATTTTGTATAGTTTTTCTTATGTAATTGTTTTCACTGTGACTAGCACTATGCTTTTATATTAATATTTGGTGACTAGCTGGCAATAAGCTAAGTTAAAGATTTCATTTGAAAATGTTTTTCATATCTTAGTATTATAATTATTTATTCCACGTAGAAGAAAGATATTTCATAAATTTGTTTTGTCATTTACATCTAAATAAAATACATATAAATGCAAACTCTTTGTTTGCATTTAGTAGTATATAGTAGCATATAACGTGGAGGTTGCAACTAGTCTTTAAAGACTGGTAATAAGAAACATATGGATAGGCATGCATATATAGTTTATTGTCAGAATATTTTTGGAAAGACAAGGATTTACCAATGTAAATTTACTGGCTAATCATGATTTCACAAAGAGGGCCTTTGTATGCTATTTTCCAATCATGTCCTTTGTGTAATGTCTATGTTACACTGCAGTGTAGTGTCTGTGTAGTGTAATGTAGTGTCAGTATAGTGTAGGGGCATGCATGATGTTCTCTTTATGAGTTTCTCAAGAATCAGGAGTAGAAAGCAGAATCCCAATTTCTGAAATAAATTATTTAAACCTCAAAGGAAATTATGCTGACCAAGTATATAGCCATTCAGAGGCACTAAGAAGGGTTGAGTTCTCTGAAAATTGAGCTTTATTATTGAATAAAGTTTATTGAAACAGAGAAATCATTTTAGATAGTACAATTGCCAGGGGTATTTTGAAGAAAATGACTTTGTAGTCATATGAAGCAATGCTTTTCAGGGGTCATTTGGTAAATACTATTCTTAACTCTTTTTTTCCTCTCTTCATTTTTCTTAACCACATTATACTTCAGAGACATATATGTGTCTACTAACACAATACAGCATATTACAAAGGAAGAAGAAAAGATTTATCCCTTAAAATATATAAATTTTTCTATAAACATTAGCATTTAATTAATGATAAACATGTGGTCACACTGGGTTATAGTATTAGTTACAAATAAAGGCCTCATTCTTTACCAATTCTTTCATAAGGCTTAAACAGAATAAGTTAAATATATCTTACCCCCCACTGTGAAAAGGATTTCACTTTTGTTATTTAAAACATCAGCAATCAAAACGGCTGTAATTTTCAAAGCTAACTGTGAAAAATGTGTGTGGTTATTGGAACTTGATTGTGTAAAAGAAAAATCTTACCTAAAGAATTACACTGGCCTACACTGACTGTATTTCCAACTAATGTTTGTAGAGTCAGAGTTGCTCCCTATAAAGAGGTGAACAAAATGTTAATTTTTTTTTTTCTGGAAAATGATCTAATTGACATAGGTATCAATAATTAACCTAGTGCTTTTGCTATGCTACAGAAAAAAAAGAACTGCCAAGGATAAAATGTTGATAAAACTAGGGAGGTCTTACTCCCTACTTCCTGACAGCACCTTCATCCTTCTTTTAGCAAATGGTTATTGAGTGTTTCTGGTGTGTTAGGCACTGCTTTAAGTTCTGGGAATATAAACATGAGTAAGAAAAACATAGACTGAATGCAGTGTTAAGAACTATATGTCAAGTGACTGGAGACAGGATGTGAGGGGCTACCTGAACAGACTTACATAAAGTAAGTGAGTTAGTGAGCCATTTGGACACATGTAGGAGGTGTTCCAGGCAGAAAGAATAACTTGTGCAAAAACTGTGAGTCAAAGTGTGTGTGTCATATTTGAGAAACAGCAATGGGACCAGTAGGACTGGAGCAGGATGAACAATTAACAGATTATACATATGGCCGTGTAAACTATGGAAAGGTCTTTGGAATTTACCCTGAGAGGGGAGATCTGAAACGTTTTGAGAAGGACAGTGAAATAATAATCTTAATTACATTTTAACAAGGTTATTCTGGTTTGTGTCTTAATAGCAGACCGCTAAGGACAGAATAAGAGAAACAAGGTGGGAGATTATTGTAATAGTTTCCTATGTGCCATAGTGACTTAAATCAGTCTGTTAGCAGTAAAGGCGATGAGAAAGGTTGAGTTAAAGAGATTATGGAAGGTAAAATCAACAGGGTTTACAGATAGATTAGCATGAGAATAAGAGAAGAGGCAAGGATGACTGCAAAATTTTGGCCTGAGCAAATGGAAATATTGAGTTCCCAAATGTGAAGAAGAGAAAGATGAGAGAAAAGCAAATTTAGGAGGAAAACCAGAGAATTGTCTTTGGGAACAATGTATTTGTGATATAGTGTTAGATCTACTAATCAAGATGTCAATTAGGCAGTGGCTGATACAATTCTAGATTTCAGGGAAAATAGTGGTCCAACTGGGACACATGCAATGTGTAGCTATCAACAGATACATAGTATTTAAGTTAGGAGACTGGATGAGAACATTTTGTGAATTAGTCTTAATAGAAAAGAGTAAAAGTCCTAAACTTGAGCCCTGAGATCATTTTGACACTTAGAAGTTAAGAAAGCAAGATGGCAGCAGAGAGTAAGGAAGAAGGAGAACTAAGAGAGACTGTTGTCTTTGGGGATGCCTGGTACATTAGGTAGGTCAAATCTAATAAAAGAATGCCTGCCCAGGGGGCAAGTGGAGGCTGACAACTGTTTTACTAACCAAGTCATAAGTTTTTACTCAGAGCTACATCTGCCTGAGGGAAGTGTATCTTCTACTAATTTAAACGTAGTTGTCTCATAAGCTAGCTGCCACTAAAGCTAAGTGAAGAGAGTATTTCAAGACAGATTCAGCACCACCATCAAATGTTGTGTATTGCCAATGAGGTAATGTTTATCAACTGGCCATTGTACCAATGCTTCTCAACTTACAATGGGGTTCCATCCCAATAAAGCCATCACATGTCAAAATTACTGTAAGTTGAAAATTCATTTAATACTGACAACACAGCAGATAGACCCAAGTTATGACTGTCTGACTTAGGATTTATTGACTTGTATGTGGATACATGTAGGCCAATTGTGGCAGCCTGATTGGGTAAAATTAAAAGAAAAAATGCTTTTAATTTTAATAAAGGAGGTAGTGGAAAAGAAAAAAAATGTGAAAATATTTGGGGAAAATTTTGCTTTAAAAGGAAGCAAAGAAAATGGTGGGATGCCTGGAGGCAGATATAGGAGTTAATAAAGAACAGAAATAATTTTGTTTATTAATGGACAAGAAAAACATGATATAAAGTAGGGAACAATTACTATTCATCACTGCTCAACAAGTGATGGGTCCTGTACAATATTGGAGCAGTTGACTTCAAAAACAAAGGTGAACATAGCATCAAGAATAACACAAGGAAGATTAAAGTATGGCTGCAACTGCAGGAGGATAATGGATGTAGTAGTTTGGGGAGCCTACGAAAATTCTCTTTTGAATACTTTTATTTCTCAGAGAACTAGAAATCCAAAGCTTAATAATCTAAATAAGAAGGATTATGCATTTATGGAAGTTTTCTTAGAGATAAAATGTAAAAATATTTTCCTAGGAAAGTGGAAAGTAAATACAGTAGGTATATTTATGGGAGTGCAAAAAGTACTGGCTGTAGATTTAAAACGATACCCCCGTTGGCTTGGTTCTTCTATAAAGATAGATTCATCTGATTTGGTCCAAAGAGTAGGTAGATCAGGTTTAGCCAGGGAAATATAACAAAGGATATTTGTAATGGAAGGAGTGTAAGAATGGATTGTTGAATCTAAAGAGCCATGTGAAGGGAGAAGTGGATGTGCAATGGAGGAGGCACAATGAGAGGACTGAAGGTCTCAATGAGGTCAAAGACTTTTGGGAGTTAAAGAATTAGAATGAATGACACTTAAAATTGAGGGGGTAGTGGACAGAGACCTGGATGCTGGGAACTGAGGTTACCTTGGGAGTAGAGTTCTTGGTAGTTTTAGTCCTGGGCTCATTCAATTTACAGTGGCCATAGAATGTACATGTGGAGACAGAAAAGCAATCCGGAAAAAGATAGGAACTTACAAGTCATCAGTGTTTAAATGGGCAATGGATTTATGGGGATAAATGAGATCGGGATTGTATTAGGGAACACAACTCCTAGCAACATCCTTATTTTGAGATTGCCTTTGGAGGAGAAGAATACCGATCAGACCTAGAAAGTGTATTTGCTATTTAAGAAAGGTGTAGAGTATAGAAACCAAATTTTGTACAACGCTTTTACATGAAAAATCAGGGCACACAGTTGTCTGTTCGATTAAGCTATGAGGAGGATTTGAAGAATCAGTGAAGTGGTTGGGGCAAAATTAGTTTTTTAGCAGTTGGGGGAGTGGGGGAGAGGTAGGGAAGAAGAGGCAATGAATGCAATAACTGAATGCAAAACACTCAAGAAGTTTGGCTGTGAAGGGATGAAGACTTATAGCAAGGGAGCTGGCATGAGTTGTGGCTGGGAGAAGCATTTCTTTCCAGATTAATAAACTCAAACAGTTAATGAAATAATGTAATTAGCAAGAAAAGATTATTAAAAAAGAATGCAACTAGTAAGAAAAGTCCCAAGGAAAAAGAAGAGTTACACACATATCACGGTGGTTGACTTGGAATTTGTGTGCTCTCCAGTCTAACTCCTGAGTCTGTGCTCTCAACCACATACTATAAAATCTAAACTGGAAATAACTACCATTAAACTATTAGAATGCAAAGAAATCACGTTACTTTAAAAATACCCATTAAGTAGGTGTGAATTCAGAACCAAGTTTCTCTGAGAAACTTTCCGAGAAACTACAGAAAACCAAACCAAAACAACAAAAAACACACACAATTTGTTTTGTGGTTGTTATATTAATTTACAAAATGAATATCAACAAATATTAACAGGCATTGCTCAAGGCAATACGCTTGTGTCTTATGTCTCCACTTGCAATAATTTGTATTCATTCAGGGAAAAATCATAAATCATATATGCTGGAACTTTTGTTAGAATGATATATGCATTATCCTTGTCTTCCTAAATCTTACACAACTCTTACTCTAGCATCCACAGCTGCTAAATCATTATTCTCTGCATGAGTAATTGTTGCAGATGTTCATAGTGATTAACTGGGAACAGCTATATTTATGGTGATTTCAGCTTGGTGACTACACAACTATGATTGTTCTTAGCACAAAGTGCAACCAGATTGTGATGTTAGCATATGGGCTCCTGGTTGACTACCATTGTTCACTGCTTTAGACCTGCAGGGTTCTTCTCCAATCCTTGTCTCTCCCAACCACTGACATGATATTACCCTATCTCTACACATTAAGAGACATTTTATAGGAGAGATATTTTAAAATTACCTTTAAGCATACCAAATGTCACAGATAAATTTTGCTCCCTCTTATTTTGAATGCAAATACAGCACCCCAAAAAAAAAAACAAAATCGCCAAATGATTCTTTGGGGGTGTATTTCTTTTTGTTTTCATTTGATAACTTTCACGTTTAGTTGTTATATTTATGTTTTTTAAGTGATCGACTAGAAAATAAACCTTTAGTAAAAGATTGACCACATAAATAAACTGGGTCAAAGAGGCAGCATAAAATGCTCAACAGAACAGACTCTTTTTTGTATTTTGTCTGTCAGTTTTTTTTGTTTGAATCCCATTCTGACTCTTACCAGTTACCAAATGATCAACTTCCCAGCTTACCTGGAATAAAGGACTTTCAGATTTTAAACTGGGGCATTCCTGGGCAAACAGGACAAGCTGATCACCCTTCAGCTGGGTGAATTTGCCTTGTTGCTTAACCTTTTATACTTCATACATTTTCTCACGTGTAAAATGAATTAACTTGGCAAATCACTCATTACAAAAATGGTCAAATGGCGCACACGTGTGTGATAGTTCCTTCTCTATTCCTCTTGTCAATTTCAAACTACCTTTAACAATAAAGAGTGGAGAGCGGGTATTTTTCTTTTTGAATCATTCTTCATTGTACACAGTATGCTGACACATAGGCCAGAATAATAATTGGCACCCAGACACCTAGTGGGTGATTGACAAACATCTGCTGAATGAATGAAATTCTATGATTGATTTTGAGATATCTAACAATCAAAGCATTGTTATATTATTATTAGGAAAGGAAGAACTAAAGAACCTCTCCTCACTGTTTATTTTTTCACCAATATTGTAGCTTCCTCTAGGTTAGGGTTCAATGTTTTCATTGTCACACATCTAAGGAGAAAAATTAAATTAAAATGCTTCCTAATAAGAAAAATTAAATACTAAGGAATATGATTTTAACAGGAAGTGTTGAGCCACAAATCATTGTAATACCTAAAATTTATTGTCTTCTTTCCCAATAATTAATTTTACTTCACTGGAGACAATATGGTTCCTCTGGAAGAAAGTCACATGGGCCACTTTAACTAAATTTTATGTTTATTGATTTGCAGGGGTTACCTCAACTGTATAATAGTATTTTAAGAATGGTAATTCAGGTACTCCACTGAGGATTATTGATCGCATACTATCTATATACTGCTGAATTAAGTACCAGAGTGAGATAGAGAGACCTGTAACATATTCTGGAAGTGGAAACTAGTCCATTGCTGCAAACACCAGCCTTGGGGCCACAAATGGCTCTTCTACTATTAACTGTGTGTCCGTGAGCAAGGCTGTTAACCTTCCGACCCTCTTTCTTCTTCTGTACAGTGAGAATAACAAGTAATTTACAATATATTTAAATTAAAAGCAGACTTTAAAGCATAACTGAAACAAAAAGATGGTATCACTTTGAAAAATTCCAAGAATTGTAGAGGTTTATGCTATGTACAGGCCAGGCATACAGTCCTGTTTTAGAGCACTGTGAATGATCAGAGTAGTAGAACTTGGAGATGAAAAGCAGGACATAGGCTACAATGTCCCTGTTCTTCCAGAAGGTCTCCCTGGAGAGCTGAGAGCAAAAGGGCTTGTGGCAGGGATCTGGAGAACAGCCCAGGTAACTGCCTGAAATACTTTTGGAAGAAGGTAGCCTGGAAGGAAATTGATTCATTTCTACCACATATGGTAGAGAGATGGAGGCTAGTGAGAACATCATATTGAGAAAATGTTGAGAATATTTAGGATGACATTTATAAATAAAGAAGAAATAATTTAGCTCAACTATATTTTTATGGAAACTGGATTAGAAAAGCACAATGTGTTTCATAGCATTAATTAGGAAGCTAAGGAAATAGACGTGAATTCAGCCTGTTTGTTGTTGACAAGGTTTGTCACAAAAGTAGCAGCTGCTTCAGTCTGTGGGGATTCCTCTAGGGCGCAGGAGTTTAGTTGGAATCCCGGTGAGCACTTCCAACCCAGCAGTTTAATCATTTAATCCAAACCTGATCCTGAGAGCCTGGCCCATTGCCTTTGATCAAGCAACTATTGCTTGGCAGCCATCACTTGACTTTGCTGCCTGTTGTGCACCATCCTGTGTGTTATTTACTCTCTATGTTGTGGGCTTGGTTTGCTGACATATTCACTGCTCAACATAATCTCTGGATTTGATGCCCTTTCCCAAATAAGGACATCTATAAAATTGGCTGACAATATTTCCCTTTTGGAGATTAAGAATTTGAAAAGGAGGAGAGAGGTAATTGTCATCCCTGGGTAGCAAATGGCCACTTTTTGGCAAAACTAACAGTTCCTTTGGCATCATGTAAAAGTTCTAGAAAAGATGGCCAGGTAATAATGCATGTCACTGCACCTGAGTACTTAAAATTTTGATGTCTTGTTAAATACTTTATATTTCAATTTTTCCCCAAAATATTAGTTTGTGTTTATAGTCCTTGCTTAAAATTTTATTTTACTTTGTTTTTTGTAAAGAAAAAAAAGAAACAACAACAGCAGAAGACAATGTTTATTGGTGGATGCAGAGACTTACTTAAGTCTTATAAAACCAAGGTTAAAAGCAGGAGAACTGAAAAGGAGAAAACACTTTGAGCATAATAAGCATGAATCCTTCCTAAAAGTGAGGAAATGGCAAACAGCATAGTTATCAGAAAATTGACTCTGGAGGTAGTTTCCTTAGGTCTGATCCCCAACTGGCAACTTATTAGTTGTGTGAACTTGCTCAGTTACTCAAACTCTGTGTACTTTCTTTTCTTCATCCATAAAATGGTGATAATATTACTACCCACATCATCATCATAGGGTTGCTGTATTATATTAATTTAATAAGGTTGTTACGAGGATTAAATTGGCTCATCTACATGAAGCTCTCATAAGAGTGCCTGGTACAGAATGCTAGATTGATTATTCCTAATATTAACAAATTATCTATAACATTAGGGTGGATGCATTTTCTGATATTCCTACTGCACCAAATATAGTCAAGAAATGTCATTTTAAGGATAAGCAAGAATATCCCTTTAGCAAAATCCTGGGAATATTTTTAACTTATGTTATACTATTATATGGCATTAGTATTACATTTTTGTTGAAGTATAAAGACTTTCCTCTTATTTGGATCAACACATTTTTGTGAAAGACTGAATTGTTACCATAATATCAGTGTAGATTTTGTAAGTTTAATTTTTAAGATACACCAGCACCTCTTCTGATTAGCAGTTAGACAATTCACCTCAGTTGCTAAACAGGTTAAATATCACCCTGTATTAGTCAGGGTTCTTAAGGACTGAATTTTAATCATTCAATTAGAAAATTTTAAAAATGGACTCTTTAAATTGATATAAAACGAATTCTTCAAAGATTAGCTCGCAGCACAAACTATCCCAGCTATCTAAGGACACATTCAATTTTAGGGAGAAATACCAAAGCAATTAACATCTAAAGGATTCAAATGATTCTCCCTTTTCTTCTAAACTTGTCCACAAAATCAGTCCACATCAGTCATTACTGATTAATGTAATCTGTGCCTGAGAATCAGAAATATTCGAAGTGTAAGGAAAATAACTTTGACTATATGGAAAAAGTGCTGTTAAAAACCATTATTTTGCCAATATAATACCCATTCTGGAAAAAAACAGTACACTTCACTAATCATTCTAAAGCTTTCAAACTTTAAAGTGAGTTTATAATTGTAAAATAAATCATCTAACACCTTCTACCGATGGGGCTTGTTTCAACTCTTTAAGACTCTTGTTTAAGATCGGATGAATAATCTCAAACAAAAACATTTGGATACAGTGCACCTACTCTGTTACAACTGTGCTTATCTATTATTTCATCAAGAAAATTTTACAAATGGGCACAATTATATTCTGTCTCACTACCTGTGCTGATTCTCTACTTAGACCATTTATCTTCCTTTTGTTTTATTTATTTATTTTTCTTTAAAAATTTGTCGGTATGGACAGATAAAAAGTTATGTTTTCTAAGATATTTTCACATATTCTTACTTACACTATGATTTGTTTTCTCTGGTAGCACTGTGCTTAAGGTTTAATACGTACATCAGCAACATTTGGTTAGTATAAAAAGTTCGTATTTTGAACTGAAATAACAGTCATCTCATCACGTTAATGTACATATGGCTGAAAATAATGTTTTGAGAAATTGTGATTCCAACTAGGCAATTTGCATCTAAACAAATACCTGAAAAATCCAGTTTATCTGCAGGCATATACATATATATCATACATGCTTTAAAAATAGACACAGCTTTTCAACTGCTAAATCAGCATTTAGAAGCAATGTTTCATTTGAATTGTGCATGTTTTGGGGCTGTTAGAGAAGAATAAAAGAGCATAAGAGTGAGTAAAGATGAATAGCATTGGAATTTGACTTTATTTTGCAACAGTCAAAATAAAGAAATTGCTCAGCATGAAAAAAATTAGGAAGATGTGTAGTAAAAAAAATTAACTTTATGTAAAAAGAGATCTGATCTTCACCCTTGGCTCCTAGGTGATCTTTAAGCCCTTGAAATGTCATGCCTGATAAATCCAATTTTGTTTACCTGGGACCTTTGGGCCACATTAGATAGTTTAACAATGTGATTCAGAGTGGGGTGTGGGAACTGTGGTTAACCATATGAGTGATTAACCAGGCTTAGGAGACCAACACCCAGAAAAATTCTACACATGAAAGCTGTAGTGTGCTTCCCTGGATGGCAACATTCTGCATGCACTGTCATCCAGCAATGCCAGGAAGTCAGCACTATTCATGACCCACTGGGACACAGCAACTGGAAATTCATGTGGAACTTTTCTGGGCTCTGTCCCATCCATCTCTTCCATTGGCCTATTTTAATGTGTATCTTTTCACTGTAATAAACTGTAACCAGAAGTATAATGACTTTCCATAATCATCTGGAGTCCTTCTAGCAAATTATCAGACATGAGCATGAGGTTAGTGACCTCCCCCTGACTTGCAGTTAGTGTCAAAATTAAGGATGGCTTGGAGGACTGTTCTTTAGCTTTACAGATTTTTACAATGGTTGGCAGCCTTTGTTTACTAAAATATTCAGGGCAGCACTGAAGTTCAAAACATTGTTTGCTTTTCTATTTTCTACTATTATGCCCGCTGGAGATATTGATAGTAATTGACGGACTGTGTCATAGTAAGTTACATTTTGTGCCTCTTAATATATAATCAAATGTAATAAATATTGAGGGTTTTTGATTTCGTTTTACTTTTCTCTTACAAAGGAAATTTAAAAGTGAAGTCTTGGTTTGAACTAACTGAATTGGATTTATCAAATTTCAACAGTAAATAAGAGTTAAAAGGCCTCTTTCTAATAATTTTTCTTGATGATTACTAATCTATCAAAATATTATTTTCTGTGTGTTTGTTTTAAGAATTTTTTATTGGCTGGGTGCAGTGGCTCAGGCCTGTAATCCCAGCACTTTGGGAGCCTGAGGCGGGCGGATCATGAGGTCAGGAGATCAAGACCATTCTGGCTAACACGGTGAAACCCCGTCTCCACAAAAAATACAAAAAACTAGCCAGGCGTGTTGGCCAGCCCCTGTCGTCCCAGCTATTCGGGAGGATGAGGCAGGAGGAGAATGGCGTGAACCCAGGAGGTGGAGCTTGCAGTGAGCCGAGATGGCGCTCCTGCGCTTATTAATAAATAAATAAATAAATAAATAAATAAATAAATAAAATTTTATTTAGCCTTCTGTATTGGTTATTTTTATGTTTGCAAGTACTTAGAAAGAAAATCCCATTGTTTTCTTCTTATAATCCAAATTTTCCTTTCATAGGCACATAACATGGCTTAAAAATAAATGCTATTTGTTGTAAAAAGGACCAACTTCATGCTAAGTAGATTTTATTTCTTCACATTAGGCTTTTGGCAACAAAAACAAACACTTCATTGATTTTATGTCATCATCTCCCAGACAAGAAAACAATGAGCAAATAACAATGCAAGTAGCCTTAAAAGTTAGTTTTCTAAACAAGAAAGATCAGTAATAAAACAAGGAGATTTATTTCTTCTGAAGTAATGTATTTCAAGGCTTTTGTAGTTTGCTTGAATAATTAAAAAATTGATCATTTAAAAATGACCTGTGCATAAAGAATATAGAGTTTCTGATACTATGCTTCTCTGAATCTAGTATCTTAAACATAGCAGTGATTTATACCTCAATTGTGTATGTATGTCTGTGTATTAATTTCCTGTGGCTGCTGTAACAAATTACCACAAATTTTATGGCTTAAAAAAACAAAAATTTATTATCTCACAGTTGAGATGCCAGCAGTCTGAAGTCACTCTTACTGTGCTAAGAGTTGTTGTCAGGGCTGCATTCCCTCTGGAGGTTCTAGGGTCAAATCTATTCCTTGCCTCTTCTAGCTTCTAGTGGCTGTGGCACTCCAATCCTGGTTTCTTTGACTGTATTACCATATTTGGCTTTGTTTATGTAAAACCCCTTTTTGCTTCACTATTAGAAGAACATATGTGATTGCATTTAGGTCTCACCCATATACTCTAGGACAATTTACACATCTCAAAATTCTTACTTTAATCCCATTTGTAAAGATTACTTTTATCCATTGATGGTAACATTTACAGGTTACCAGGATTAGGACATGACATATTTTAGAAGGACATTTTTCAACCTACCACAGTGTATAGCCTTATAATTCTGTGTGCTGCTAGAAATCCCAAATCTAGATTAAAATGACTGTATTAATTACTAACTTTTTTCTATTTAGGACATATAATGATTTTGTTTGTTTTTTTAAATCATGGCTCATCTTTGTGCATAGGGGTGCAGGAAGGGTTCTATATGTCCAGAAATATTTCATGTATCTAAAGTAAGTAAAATATAAATATCAAGAATTTGTTGAGATAGATCTGAGACCCCAAATAATTCTTAATGAAAGTTACGTTTTACCTACTTAATCTAACAGTAGATGATGACAGATAGACAGATAGATAGATAGATAGATAGATAGATAGATAGATAGATAGATCGATCGATCGATCTCCATTAATTCAAAGGGGAAAAAAAATGGGAAACAAAAACATTTTTAACATTTTCCCTAAGGGTGTTTAGTTAAGTTTTGAAAACATAATAGCTTTTCATCATAAGAGATGATATGGATATTTACCATATTTTTTCTCATTAGGCTTTAGCAACTTGGAGATGGAACCACAGAGGCAGGAAGCCAAAGCTGCAGGGAACTTTCCCAAACTAGCCAGCAGCTGGAGGATGGGGGTTGCCCTTGGGTTGGCTTCCTCCTGGGGAGTCTAAACTTTGGATGAAAATACATGTGAGGAAGCTAAATGTTTTATTTATCACCTCAAACCAAATTCTCAAGGGTACCGAAATGGTCTTACATTAGGGGTACCCTCAAGCTACTGACAGAATTTGTTTTTTTGTTGTTGTTTTTCTTTTTTTGTTTTCGATATGGAGTCTCACTCTTTGCCCAGGCTGGAGTGCAGTGGCGCGATCTCGGCTCACTGCAAGCTCTGCCCGCGGCGTTCACGCCATTTTCCTGCCTCAGCCTCCCGAGTAGCTGAGACGACAGGCGTCCACCACCACGCCCGGCTAATTTTTTGTATTTTTAGTGGAGACGGGGTTTCACCGTGTTAGCCAGGATGGTCTTGATCTCCTGACCTCGTGATCCGCCCGCCTCGGCCTCCCAAGTGCTGGGATTACAGGTGTGAGCCACCGCGCCCGGTTCCAGAATTTTTTTTAAAGTCCTTATTTTAAATTATTCCTGCAAAACTCCCATATAATAAAACTGAGCAATAAACTCATCAACACAGATTACCAAGTATACTATAAAGCATACCACAATAAGAGTTAATTAAATCCAAAAGCAACAAGTTTAGCTCCAAGAAACTACAGAAGTTTCAGTAATCAGATAAAAAATAGAGTATCTACATATGCAATTAAGAAAAATACATCCTCATTAAAGCATACACATGTATCAAGAAACTATCAAAATAAAGAGAAAAATTATTTACTTCCTGAAATAAAAAATATAATCGTAAAATAAGAAATTCACTAGACACATTAATCCCCAACTTAAACATAGTTAAAGGATAATTAGTGAACAGAAAGATGTGTGAAAGAGAATACTAAGTGATAGGGAGGGTAGAATGAGACTTTCTAAATGCGTTTCAACAGAGTAGAAGGAAAAGAAAATAGAGCTAATGGCTGATAACTTTTTAGAACTGATGACAGGAATGATTCTATAATCATTGGAAGCACAACATTTATCAGTCAGATAAATATGATAAATACACACTCTAATGATACTTCAGAACTATAAAGACAAAGAAAATATCTTGAAGACAACTAGAGGAAACAATACATTTAAACTGTAATGGTAATTAGGCAAATAGCAGAATAACATAGTTTAAAATCACCATCTTATTGCTTGATATTTAATTGTTTTGATTATAATTACACTA
Organism: Macaca nemestrina; assembly: GCF_043159975.1. Lineage (NCBI taxonomy): Eukaryota > Metazoa > Chordata > Mammalia > Primates > Cercopithecidae > Macaca > Macaca nemestrina. Next base: position 40,525,145 of record NC_092128.1, read on the forward strand.
TTTGCTATGGGAATACATGAAACTTTTAAGTTTGTCTCACTCATTAAAACAATTTTAAGATTTTTAAATAACACATATTCTTCTTCACAGGTAATTACATTGTTTTAGAGAGCTAGACTTATATTGTAAAATGTGAATGAAGAGCCTATAAGAATAAAACAGCCATTATCTTGAATTTTACTCATATTTTGTTGAGTTGTTATATAAATTGAATGATTTATACATTCAAAAAATGTTGCTTGCGCAATTATTCTGTGCCAGGACTATGCTATGAATTGAGAATAAAAGTTATAATTCTTGTTCTTAATAATAATATAAAAATGAGTGTATCAATTATCATAGATTAAAATACAGTAAATCCAAATACAAATTTTATATTTCTACACATTATGGTTTATAAATTTCATATTTCTTAGATGAGTTTTGAATCTTGTGCTTTTTTACTATGTACCTGAAAAATTATTACATTGTGTATGTTTTAAAGTGCTACCTAGTACATACTGGAATTTCAAACTAGGTATTTTAGTGTATTAATCCTTTTTAAAATAAATAGTCTTATGCTGGGAAAAATATTTGCTCTAAGATGATTTCCGTAGAAATTGAGTTCAAATCAGAATTTTCTGCTTGATTCTTACACTCAAAATGTAGACACATTTAAAATACTTGACAAAAAGGAAATCTGTTTTAAATTCATTTACCTTTTGCTTTTTAAAAATATGCTCAATATTTCTCCTTAGATGAACTGAATCTATCAAAATGAGATAGATCAAAGTATTCCAAAATTAAAGCAACATCACGGTAATCTTTACCTATAGGTGTTATAATTTGAAATATCTACCCACCACCACACAAGTATTTACTAAGCACCTAATATGCGAAGGAATATAAAGTGTGACAACTGCTTTACATGCATTACCTCAAGCAAAGTTCACAACAAACCTCTGAGACAAGTATTATCAAAGACCATTGTTTCACATTTGAGGGAACTGAGGTTTGGGGAGGCTGAGTAACTTGCTCTGAATCACTCACCTGGTGACAGTCAGGATTGGAATTTCACTGTTTCTGACCAAAGCTAATTCTTTTAAGAGTTATAATGTGGTATTTTCTAGAACATATTTATTTTTATTTTCTAAGTAAGTCTTTAAAGGTGGTAAAGCCACCACATGCAACAACCAGAATTTTACAGAATGTTTGCAAACTGTATGTAACAAAGTATTACCATTTCTTCTTTTCAATATATTTCAACATCACAACGTGTAAAATTAAAATATATCTGTGCTGAATTTTACTGTGGGTAAAACAAGTTTACTTTACATACCTTGAGGCCAGGGATTGTCTTTATACTCACACATTTGCCTTAGTAGCTTTCACACTTTTGTTATAACAATAGATGCTCAGTAACTCTATTCTTAACTACCTTCAATATATGATAGCTACTGATTCCATGTATGCTGTGTACAAGGCTAAAGGCTGGTGATAGCACTAAGGTATACAATTGCCCATTTAAAACTGGTTCTATTATAAGACAAGTTTCATTCAATGGTGCTGCTTTTAAGCAGCTCACTGCAATTTTCAATTGCAATTGTGAACAGAAAAAGCATGTCTGCAAAATGAATTTGTGTCTTTTCTTATAAGCATCAGAAGGATTTAAAGCAGAATTCTATGGTTGTTTATTGAAAATACTTTCCACTGGCAATACATTTTTCTGGGTAGAGGATCAGAAAATCAAACATTCTAACTAACAAATAGCCCGAAGTGAGAGAAGCAAAGGAACCTAAAGCACCTTGCCTATCTCGCTCAAATTTGAAAGATCTGAACATCTGTTGAAACTATGAGATGCCCATTTTTATTTATCTTTGAATTTGAACTAAAAGTTTTCTTATTTGGCATTTGAATTGAATGCTTAATTTTTTTGTGAGGTTTTCAAAATTCAGAACTGCAGAACTGAAAAAAAAAAAAGAATGTTTTCTGTCTTTCAAACTGCTAAAGAGAGAAAAATTATGGCTGGATGCCTTTGTCTGTCCTTATTTTGCATTGTTCTCTGTATTCCTTTCCATATTTCCAATATACATTTATTTGTTTATTATGACTTCCTTTCTGTAATCACGTTATAGCTTCTTTTGTCGAGTGTGCACACATGCGAGTTCCCTGTGCTTATCTAGTCTTTGTGTTATCTTTTTATTTGTTCTTTTCTCCTTTTTAGATTCTCTTGATGTGTCCATTTCTTATTATTGATGTAACAAATTACCAGGAACTTTGTTCTAAAAACACCACAAATTTGTTATGTTAGGGTCCTGGAAGTCAGAAATCCAAAATCAGTCTCACTGAGTGACAATCAAGTTGATGACAAGGCTGCTTTCCTTTCTGCAGACACTGGGAGAGAATCCATTTACTTGCCTTTTCCATCTTCTAGCGGTCACTCACATTTCTTGTCTCATGACCCTCTTACATCTTCAAGGCCAGCAATGGCCAGTTAAATCTTTCTCATGATGCTATCTCTCTGGTTCTGGCATTTCTGCTTCCCTTTTCCTTGTTTAAGGGCCCTTGCAGTTACACTGGGCCCTCGGGTAAATCAGGCATTATATTCTTACGTTAAAGTCAGTTAATTAGGAACCTTAATTTCATATGCAACCTTTCTTCCATTGGCCATGTGACATAACATATTCACAAGTCCAGGAGTTAAAATGTGAATATTCTGGGGGATCATTGTTCTGCCTACCAATACTTGGCAATCAGAATTGCTTATTGTAAGTCCAAGGTATTGTCTTGCCTTTATCTCAAACAGGCTTCAACCCAAGACTGTTGGTCCCACAGCTGGTCCTCAGCTGCCTAATGACAGTACCTGCACAGGACAAAAAGGTTGCCTTTGACTTCCGTATGCTTAAACTTTTATGTTCTTGAGGGATTCAGCTATATTTAGAGTTTTGCAGGTGGGACATTTCTTCTGTTTACTTATGAAATGCCAGCGCAGGGTGCTTTCTGAGTCAGGCCTGGGCAGAGATAAGAAAAACAATGAATTACAATCAAAAGGAAAAAAAAGATAACACCCACACATTTGTCTTTAAAGTTGTAGCTTGTGAGGCGGGAATAGCTGGAATCCCAGGAAAAATTGCATTGAATACGTTAGGTTTCTATTCTAGAAATAGTGTGCTTTTAAGTTCATTTTCATCCGAAATCAGTTCCTATTGCAGAATATCTTCTATTCCAGTATGTCTGTTTTATTCATGATAATTTTCTTCTCCATTTTCATCTGTCTTTTCTCTTTCCTTTTTCCTTTTTTCTCCCACACTGACATGGTTTGGCTGTGTCCCCACCCTAATCTCACCTTAAATGGTAATAATTCCCATGTGTCAAGGGCAAGACTAGGTGGAGATAATTGAATCACGAGGGTGGTTTCTCCCATGCTCTTCTCATGATGGTTTTATAAGGGGCGTCTCCCTTCCCTCAATTTCTCTCACCTGTCACCGTGTAAGATGTGCCTGTTTCGTCTTCCACCATGATTATAAGTTTCCTGAGGATTCCTAGCCATGCAGAACTGGGAATCAATTAAACCTCCCTCTTTTCTTTATAAATTACCCAGTCTCAGGTATGTCTTCACAGCAGCATGAAGACAGACTAATACACACACTTACCCCATTATTGCATTATCTGGGCACGTCAATAAGCTCAATCTTCTCAGAAAGGTGAAATCACCTATTATACTGAAGTAAGTGTGGTTATGGGAATAAGAAGGTTGATGTTTTCAGTTACTGGTTAGAAATAGTCCTCCCAAGGTCTCCTTTCTCTAGGTGCTCAGGTGCACAAGTGAAACATGTAATCAGGAATATCTTTTTTAAAAAGCTACTATGAGAATAGACTTTTGTGAAACACTTCAGTTTTCATATTGAGTACAGTGCTTAGAAGTTTTTAGAATGGCAGCAAATGTTTGGTAAGCAGATGTTTAATGTTATTCAACAAAAGAATAATGTACTAGATAAGTCCAAGGTCAATTTCTGCGATGAAGATGCCTCTTACATATCCAAAGCATATTAGAAAAAACAGTTCCATTCATATTCTTATGTTGTGTCTTTGTTATTCTTGTCTCTTTTCTCTTTATTCGTACTCCATTTGTTTGTTTCTTGATCACACACATTGTTTGTTCTCCCCTATTTGTAAAATCCACACTCAGTGAACAAGTGTGACAAGCATTTTACAAATTTCACAACACAGAGATGACCAGTTCTCTGTCCTCATATTTTGCATGGTATAAATCCAGCACATAAATCTCGTATTTCACTTTTTCATACAATGAGAAGATATAAATTGTGGTCAAAATTGTCTTATCTACTTATGTCTTTGCCTCATGTGTTTGCACTTGTATTTATCCTTCTACCAGTTTATCTCTATTTGAGCTCCATATAGATTATCTTCTCTCTGACTCCTTTAGTTTGCTGTTTTTCTTTGCATTCATTCAATTATTTCAAGTTTTTAGCTGGCAATTCAATTTCCAACTGGGGTCTGTTTGTATATAGAGAGCATACATATTTTTTTTTCTTGTATTATTTTGGTTCTCTATATTCTAACTTATTCAGTTTTGAAAAGTTGTAGATGTTACATATTTTATAGCAATGGAAATAGTCACAGTGTAAGTAAACTCCCTAATACCACAATGATATTATAAAACAAATGGGATTCAGACTCTGATTTTCCTAGTAACAGCCTTCCTTCTCTAATTTTTGACAACCTATATCTAGCAACTTGAATTGTATAAATTTAATCTATATAATATTTTGAAGCTTTGAATCCAATCCAGTATAAAGCTTTAGTTCATTTACTAGTTGTAAAATGTTTATATTCAGTTATGTTTATAGAAAATAAGTAACTTAAATATTGACACATAAAAAGAAAAAGATACTCATTCAGTCTCATATTGTAATCAGTGCCTGAAATACTAAAGCAAAAGTTTATCAAGAGAGAATATTTCATGGATTGTTTTCTATCATTTTTCTCATTTCAAATGAGTTAAGGTCCCAAGAATTGAAGGTCCTGTACTGTAAAGATCAGTGAGGAGATGCTCACACATGGTTAAGCATCACTTTGGGAACCCCTGTCTAAAATGGGTAAACTCCATCAAATGGCTTCTTCAATGTCTTTTAGAATTAATAAGCAGATCTTTTTTGCTTTTCTGCAAAGAAGAATTTCACAAAGAGGAACATATTCTGTTCAAATGCTAAGACATGTTTGTTTGTTTTCAAACAATGAAAGGAATTAAAGCAAAGTAAAATATTTTTAAGTACATCAGACTTGCTAGTAGAATTGAGAAGAGATACAAGCTTCTAGGGGAAGATCTGGAGCATCCATTCAAAAATCTCCAGTTCTGATAAGGAGACCAATGGAGAAGTCAGAGAATGAGGGACTTGAGCAGAAATTGATATGATGTCCCAAATTTTAACCTCTACATTTGGAGTTACTGAAACCCCTAGTAGGAGCTCAAGAGGCTCTCAAGTCCATAGAGCCCAGCACTGAAGTGAGGAACAGGCAGCCAAACCAAGAGATACTTGAGTTGCAACCTGGGAGCAAGATGGTGTCCTCCTGGACCTCAGGCTCTCCCCACTGCTCGGCCTCTGTGCTCTCCCTGGTGTTCCCGCCTCCTGGAATCCTGCCCTCACAGCTCCCTGTGGGTATACTCTCATCTGGAACTTGAAATATGCTGCTTCACGTTTTTTCTTTTATTCAGAGATCTTTTAAAGCCATTTATACTTGGTTCATAATATAATCCCACCATCATCAATTACATAACAATTTGTCATCTATTTGCACCAAAATTCACAGTGTATTTTCTCATTTGCTACAGTTTCTCCTGAGACGTATTTCTTAAATTCAAGAAGACAGTTCACAGCTTCTATGAATGTGGAAGTGGGTCCTCACCAGACACTATATCTGCTGGCACCTTGATCTTAGACTTCCCAGCATGCAGAATGATGTGTTCAGTCTGTTAGGAATCGACTATATGTAATATGTGAGAAACAGCTTGCAGAAACACTGGATTCACAGATGGAGGAGAAATGCCAAATCACTAACAAGCTTAGTGCTGCCAAAAAGGAGTTAGATACTTACAAAAAGGTGAAGATAGAGCCCAACGCGATGCTGATGGAGGCACTCCCTGCCCTGGTTCAAGAATCGAAGGAAGAGAGGTTCAAACTGTCCCAACAACGAGAGAGGCTGGCAGAGATGCTAACGATGCTGTAGTCCTTAGTAGAGGCCATGAGAGTCACCCCTGTGCAAGGAGCTTTGCAAACCTGCCAGGAAGACAAGATCCAAGCCCTATGCTGCCTTCCCCAGGAGAGGGCCTGGGTCTTAAAACAGCACTATTCCTTCCCCTCCATTCAAGCCCCTCAAGCTGCCCAGCTGCATTCTCCCACCTGGACTCCATCAGAGGGCCATTGAGGCAAGTGGATCCAGGAAGCCTCTCATTGAGCTGGAGTTCCTCTACCTTCACATGCTGACACCACAGCCAACTCCTTCATGGTCGATTCCTCCAAATGTAAAGAATATAGGATATCCTGGAACACACTAAGAAATGTGAAACTTTCTGTCTCTTCATAGAAAGATTAGATTCTCTCTCATTAGCAGCGAAAGCAATGCTGTACTTGAGAGCTTCATCTTGTACTCATATTGAACTATCATCACACTGCATTTCTTAAGACAATGGTCTATAAATATTTTTATATATTAATAAGTGGACAGTTTATCCTTTATTTTCTAAAAATTATTGTGTTATACTTTGAAAATACATGCATTTTCCCAATAACGCTTTGAGTACTCAATAGCAATGTTATTTCTAGACTTACATTCCCGAGAACTATGAGTTAAAACATCAGGTTTTGACTTCAGTATACAGTCATTGAAAATTATTTTGTTAAAAAGATTAATAGGTTTATTGTAGGATAAGTGGAAAGTATGCTTAGAAAGTTTTGTTATTGACTATTTACATTCTTCTATAACAATAGATAAATATTTTTAAAAACAAATTTGATACATTAAAAATAAATAAATAAATGCCATAGGAAACAACGTCATAGAAATCCATGAAATAGTTTGAGTGCCCAACTTCTCTCTCTAAATATTGGAATGTCAGTAGTTAGAAAATACGTTTTTTAAAGAGATTTAACAGTATAAATCTTCTAACTCTTAAGAATGGAACATTGTATCTAATTTTCCCTGAACATTATGTCTTGCACATTTACAAATTCAATAAAAGTTTGTGGAAGGAATGAAAGGCACAGTGTTCTTAAGAGCAAGCACTGGCCTGTATCCAAATGATACCCAGGAAACCAGGTATGTGTGCATGCGCATACATGTGTATATTTAAACAAGGAGAATAAAAATTATCTGAGCTCCTGCAGGTGGGCTCCATCATCCCTGGGTACCCTGTGGACCTTTTCACATTTTTCACTGGCCTGGCCACACAAACAGGCAGACCTTCAATTTCCCTTCTCTTACTCTACCAAGTCTAATTTTAATCAAAAGTACAAAGTAAAAATGTTAAAGTGTAAAAGCTTGGTCTTTAAAGAAGTTGCAAAACTTTATTCTTTCTAAATGCTATTTTCTTCATATTATAATGCAATAATGCAGTAATGCAATATTACAGAACTGATAATTTGGCTTGCTGAGAGTTTACAATAATATTTGAAACTAATATTTCACTGGAGCATATGCTCTGTTGATTTAAACCTTCTGTCTCCATGGGCAGGTGTCCTACTTTTCTTCCCATATCTGTGTCTTACACCCCAGTAGCTTCTGTGGAATATTTACTACCTGTTAATTATATTTTAGCTCATTTACACTGAGCTCAGAAACAGGCTCGATTTGGGCTATGACCAGTAAGTGCCTTGTTTCCCTGTCTTCGGTATGGCAAATAAATATTTAAGACTTCATATTCATCTCAGTTCTTTGGGGAGGACCACAACTGGTTTAATAAGCAGTTTTTCATTATGTTAAGTAGGATAAGCCTTTGAGCACAATTCATTTTGTCTAAAGAACCGATTTTATTTTGCAGTAATGAATGGATGTAATATCCCCAAACAAGATTAAAAGCTCTTTGTCTATGCCAAATTGAGGATCAGGGGATTTTCCTTTGGTTTGCGTTTTTTTCTATATCTTTTTATCTTTTTTTAATCTCCTTAGTAAATGTGGCAATTTTTAAATGTAGAAATATCAGTGTGTCTTGAAGATGTGTATTACATTGCTTTCATTTTTTAGAGCAAAGCAAACATGTTTTTGATAGAGTTCATTCATCTAGAGCTTTGTGTAAACTTTGTCTGTATAAACATGAACAGCCTGATAAATTCTGAAAGGGAACTAGTGCTTCAACATTTTTATTTGGGTATTTCCGTTGAAGTTCTATAATTCTCTTCTATATCACTTTTAAATTAAAACATTTATCATGCGAAATAGAAAAGGATGGGCTAAAATTAAATTCAATGTTTTCAACATTTCTAGCAATTAATAAAAACTATTAATATTATTTAATGGAGACAAAAATCAGGGAAAATATTCTCTCCCAATAATTCCCAAACCCCCTTTTTTTTTAAGGTTATGGTCTGAAGCTCTCATATTCTTCCAGAAGCAAGATGACTTTCATCACCCCCAATCTTTATAGAAAATGGTGAATAAAATGGCCAGAATGCTATCTGAATTAAATTAGAATTAAATTGATAATTCCTGGGTTGCACAAACAAAAGCTTGAGAGCAAGATATGATTGTATCAGCACAATACCACATGATATGGATTTGGGAATGTCCCACGTGCTCACTTGCAATAGTTCTGAAAATGTTTCAGTGCATCCTCAGCGATCAAATGACTTTTTGATATTTCAGGCAGTTTGGGAAACATTTTGAACTTTCAAGCCAGATAAATTTAAAATCTATTTCAAAAATTGCCACTTAGTTGCTGTGTAAAAGCCAATGTTTCTCAGCTAATAAAATGTTGATAATTCATAGTGCTAAATACTGGCAACTCTCAACCTCTGCTAAGATATCTGTAAGGAGATGGCTGCACTGCAGTCAAGTATAGACCAAGGTACACAACTGGCACAGCATGGCACAGTGGGTTTGGAGCACAGACACACAATCCCATGTGTTATATAATCACAGTTATGTAGCCATAACATGGGAGGGCTCATCACTAGCTCTTGGCCACTATTGCTTGTAAGGCGCATAAATGAAGCACCAAGTGTGAGTGAGCTGCTGCTGAATAAAGCCACTGCCCACCTACCTGTGGTCTCTTGAGTGTTCTTTCAGCTGCCTGCCCCTCACCCACTGACTCCCGTGAAACCTAACATATCATATAGCAGTTCTCTTCTCAACTGTTCTTCAAAGGGATTGGAGAAAGAATTGGCAGGGTAAGCAAATCCTATGAGTATTAGAAATGTTTCATTTTCCATTGGTGATATATCTGTATTTGTTTCTGATTTCACCACTGAAAGTGTCATGGATTTACACTGGAACCCCACAATATAGTAAGTTATGCTTAGCAGAAAGTACTTAGAAAAAGATTTTCTAGATTATTGATGACATCTCTTTTACATCTTTTGATTATAACTTGATTATTATTCAAATCTCTAGGAGTTATTTGTGTAATCTACTTGGCGGACTTCCAGATAGGTTAAATGGTTTTATTTAGACATTTTATTTGCCCAAACACTTTCTATTACCTCAGTTACTTATATATATATTTTAAAATACCTAAAATAGGTGGATATATTTTTAAGCGTATATTTTTCAGGTATTTTAAGAATCTGAAAAGACATCCTAAAGCTCTTGTGAAAAAAACATGTATTTTATTCGCAATAAAATAAAAAGTATTATATTCCTCAAAAACTAAAATCAGAACATCCCTGGAGTTAAATGTTCAACTTTTCCCACAACAAACGGCACTTAATTGGAGTTAGACGTTATACTTTAGGCCAAAGGAGACAGTGGAAAAGATTTAGGCACTTGTATTTTGTTTTGTTTTGTTTTGTTTTAGAATGATGGCATGCTGCCTTAGTTTAGTACACTGAGGAAGAGTTTCATTTACTAGAGTAGTTTCTAAAGACAACATCATTTTATTTCCTAGTGAAATATCTGCACACCTTTTTTACCAAGTTACATATGTAAAATATTTTTAAAGGATTTCTGTTGGTAGTTTTAAAAACTGTGTTCAGACTTATTTTGCTTCTTTTGCCAGCAGATGTAACTTTGGGAATTCTAAGCAACTCTGCCAAAAATGGATTTTCAATTTGAGTATTATGTTCAGAATGAGAGTAATGCAAAAGAAACAAAAACTGTCTGAAAAGTAAAATTTTCCTCTACAGACAATGAAAATTACTTTTGAAAAATGCTTTTGAAATATAAATGACAGTTTCATGTTTTTGTTATTGTTTATTTTGCTTTATATGCCTCAATTTTTGTTTGTTTGTTTTGTTTTCTGTCCTGAGATGGAGTCTCGCTTTGTCGCCCAGGCTGGAGTGCAGTGGCATGATTCTGGCTCACTGCAACTTCCACATCCTGGGTTTAAGTGATTCTCCTGCCTCAGCCTCCCGAGTAGCTTGGATTACAGGTGCCCGCCACCACGCGGGCGTAGTTTTGTATTTTTAGTAGAGACAGGGTTTCACTATGTTGGCCAGACTGGTCTTAAACTCCTGACCTCAAGTGATCTGCCCACTTCGGCCTCCCAAAGTGTGGGGATTATAGGCATAAGCCACCGTGCCCAGCCTATATGCCTCAAATTTTTAAAACCTATTTTAGTGTCTTAAGATACAAAACAAATAAAAATATTAATATGTATAATCAAGTATTGGTAAACCTCAAATATGCTCTTAAAAATACTTGTTAGTAGAACTTTTTTCCTGCTTTTGCTTTTCAAATGTATATTTGAAGGGGTGTCCTGCCCCTCCACACCTGTGGGCGTTTCTCATTAGGTGGAACGAGAGACGAGAAAAGAAATGAGACACAGAGACCAAGTATAGACAAAGAAAAAGTGGACCCAGGGAACCAGCACTCATCATACAGAGGACCCTCGCTGGCACCAGTCTCTGAGTTTCCTCAGTATTTATTGATCATTATCTTTACCATCTTAGAAAAGGGAACTGGCAGGATAATAGGATCATCCTAGGGAGAAGGTCAGCAGTAAGACATATGAATAAAGATCTCTGTGACATGAATAAGTTTAGGAAAAGTGCTGTGCCTTGATATGCATATGCAAACATCTCCATAAACCTTTTTAGTGCATAAAGAGCAACATTGCCACTAGCATGTCCCACCTTTAGCACTAAGGCGGTTTTCTCCTTTCTCAGTAAATAGAACATACAATAGGGTTTTACAGGGAGATGTTCCATTTCTCTATCTCAACTGCCAAGAGGCCTTCTTTCCTCTTACACTGGTCCTCCTCAGCACAGACCCTTCATGGGTGTCAGGCTGGGGGACGATTAGGTCTTTCCCTTCCCACGAGGCCATATTTCAGACCATCACATGGGAGAAATCTTGGACGATACCTAGCTTTCCTAGGCAGAGGTCCCTGCGACCTTCCGACCTTCCGCAGTGTATGTGTCCCTGGGTACTTGAGATTAAGAGAATGGTGATGACTTTTAACCAGCAAGCTGCCTTCAGGCACTTGTTTAACAAAGCACACCCTACACAGCCCCAAATCCATTAAACCTTGAGTCACCACAGCACATGTCTCTTGGAAGGACAAGGTTGAAGGTAGGGTAAGAGATTAACAGCATCTCAAATACAGAACAAAATGGAGCCTCTTATGTCTACTTCTTTCTATATAGACACAGTAACAGTCTGATCTCTCTTTCTTTTCCCTACATATATTTTCCAATGTACAAATTCACAAACTCAGAAACTGATTTGAATTGATATTTTTTTAAAAATCTAAAAGCAATTTTTAATAGTTAATTTAAAAATGTTAACATCTTTTTTAAAACACTATGTATATTAATATAAGATTTTCAAATATTTGGGTGGCAGATGTTTGTAGTTATTTTGAGCAACTGAAACACCACAAGTTCTTCTCTAGTTCACAATAAAAATACTTTACACATCAATAATGACTTCATTGGTGAGCTTTCTGGAAATGCGCTGTGGAATTTCAGACTTGCTACCCAGTAGCAACAATGGAAACTGTTAAACCAAAAATCATTAAAAGCATTGGAGGATGTTTAAATATTGAGACTCAGTTTATGTTTAGATGATACAGTCATATACCTAATTGAGTGATCTTTAAATGAGAATCAGTCTCATTTTCAATTTCTCTATTAATTCTTTATATTTAGGAATTGTGTTTGTTAGCTCCAGAGATGTTTTGAGAGTGTTGTCTTTAGCCCTTTAGAGTTTTATTATACCTAAATTGACTTTTTGATGCTTTTTCTCCCATTAATTATTATGCCGCTATAATAGCCACCTGTTCTATCTCAGCTTAATTTCTATCTTGCCAGTAACTGTGCCCACATTAAATGGCTTGTAATCTTCCTCTGCTTACTCACTTCCCCAAATAAAAGTTTCTCAACATCTGGCAGTTCAGGTTATTCAGGATTTATCTGGCAGTGGCAGCTCAACAGTCATTGGAAGGCAGAAATCCAGTTGGCAAGCTGGGCCTCTCTTTTTATGGCTTTTGGAGGGGAAGAAAGAGCGGAGGTTAAAACATTTCTGTTTTCAGGTGAAAATGGGAATGGTGATTATTACTTTACCATACATCAGGATCGCCTGGAGGGCTTGTTAAAAATAAAACACAGATTGTTGGGCCCCAAATCCTGATTATTTGATTAAGTAGGTAGGGAGTAAATACCCAAAACTTGCGTTTTAACAAGCTCCCAGGGGGTGCTGATGCTGCTCTAAAGAACTACATGTTAAGAAACCTCACCTTGGCCCTACACTGCAAATCACTGTTGATGCTGCTGAGAGAATGTGAGTAGCTAGACTCTCTGTAACCTGCATGGTCTCAGTGGCACAAGTCTGTTCTCCCTATACTTAAAAGATAAGTCTGATAAGTGTATATACTGTTACACTAACCAGTATATACACCCTTGAAAATATGTAATTGGTGGTATCCATCTCATAAATCACTCACCTAGATGTATGGCATATGCACCTGACTGAGAATGACCCTATGGCCTAAGAGGAATGTGGGTTTGGAATTCTGAGCTTAGGAATTTGGAAATGGCCAACACAAGGTTTCATTCTTTATCTTTGAGGAACACCTAAATTCTCAGCCCGTCCCATGGAATGCAGGCTATAGAATGGATGACAGCCCTCTTTCTGGGTTACATAGAGGTTGCTAGGGGGAGAGGGCTAAATGAAAATGGTATATAAACTGCATTTCTGTAAGCGGTTGCAGTTCTCCTATCCAGCCTGCCACCACTGGACTGCCCTGTATTTAAGTTCCCTTAATAAACCCTCTATCTTGTTCACTGTCTCCAGGCCTCCTTTTTGGCCTCTTGAACATGATACCATCCTTACTGAAGTCAGTAATAGTCTAGCATGACACCAGCAACTGGATTTTGCTTTGAAGCAAGCACCTTATATCTGAATTTTCAGAAGCTTTCAAAATAACAGTTTTATTCAACTTTCTGATAGGTCATGAAATTGGCCCCAACTTGATAGTTTGGTTTCTAGAGGAATCTGCCAGAAGTCATGATAAACAGAGAATCAGAAATGTTCACTCAGGTTGTTCAGATTTCCCTTTCTTTGGAATCTGGCTTCCCCTGTTTTCTATCAAAACATGCTAATTTTCTTTAATACCTATTTCTTTCCAGAGTTTTAGCTTTCAACTGGTGGCAGCCCCTCAAGAGACATTTGACAAAGTATAAAGACTTTCTGCTTGTCACATCTGGGGAGATGCTTCTATAATCTAGTGGGTAGAGGCCAAGTATGCTGCTAAACTTGCTACAATGCACAGAACAGCTCCTCAAAACAATTATCCATTCCAAGATGTCCATAATGCTGAGGTTGAAAAATCCTGCTCTAGAGCAGAGATTGGAAAACTATGGCTGTGGGCCAAATACAGCCTCATGAATATTTTTTGTAAGTAAACATTTATTGGAATACAGCCATGATCATTAGTCTACATATTGTCTATGTCTGCTTTTGAGCTACAATGGCGGAGTTGAGAAAGTTGTGAAAAATTCCTCCTATGGGTCACAAGCCTAAAATGTTTGGTGTTTTCTTCTTTATAGACAAAGTTTGTAGACTATAGTGTGGTTGCTAAACCGATAGCATTATTATTATCACTTGGGCATTTGTTAGAAATGCAAATTCCAGAGACCCACCCCAGAGCTACTAACTTGGTAATTTTGGGGGTGGGCCTAGCAAATCTATATATAGATAAGACCACCATGTAAGTCTGATTTAGGCCGAAGTTTGAGAATACTGCTGTAGAGTATTGTATTCTTATCACACAGACCAGCATATAGACCAGAATACCGTTCATCATGTGATCATGATTCCTTTCCTTTTCTTCAGAGACAGGGTCTCACTCTGTCACCCAGACTGGAGAGCAGTGGTGTGAACCTGCCTTACTGCGGCTTCAATCTCCCAGGCTCAATCAATTCTCCTTCTTCAGCCTTCTATGCAGCTGGGACCACAAGCACATGCCAGCAAGCTTGGCTCATTTTTTGTAGCGATAGAGTCTCACTTTGCTGTCCAGACTGCTCCTGAACTTCTGGGCTCCAATGATCCTCCCACGTCAGCCTCCCAAAGTGCTGGGATTATAGATCACTGTGCCTGGCCAATTGCTTCTTCTATTATAATATAATATGATACACTTAAGTTTTCAATAAACATATATTATTAGTAGATTTTACAATAAAGCAGGACTCAGGTTAACATAGTCCACAATTTCTTATTCCAAATGCAAAAGTCCAACACGTTCTGAATACTTTTTTATAAAATTATTTGGTGGAAAAATACGAAATGGCCTGAGCTGATTTACGGTCTTTATCCCGTTTCATGTGAATATTTAGATGTTTCACTATAACAATAATATTGTGTTTCTTTATGCCCTTCTCTTACAGATACCGCCTGAATCTGAGGTCCTGCCACACATGTGATACTGCTTTATAATAGGCTAAAGTACCAACCATCTGTGGAACTTGTAACTATGTTTTCTTCCCAGTCTTAATAGAATACAGATTTCTGATTCCCACCTTGAGCCTTATGAATGAAAATCTCTATTTACATGATCTAGGCTGCTGTACTAAGTAGCACTTCACACGATTTGAGACAAACAAGGTCCAGAAAGAAAATAATTTCTAGTGTCAAAAGAAGAGAAGTGAAAATTAAAATTTTTTTTTTTTTGGCTTTTTAATGTAGGAATCTGAAATAACCACACATTGTAGTTAGTCAACTATCCTAGTAAATGGAAAATTTGGAGTTTTTAAAGGATTCATCAAAACATAATATCACTTAAGATGAAAACCCACTAACTTTGGCTTAAACCAATGAGAATATTCATGTAGTACTTTATTTAAGTCACAGTTTAGAGGCAGATTACTCTATATTTGTTGTCAGTAATATCAAGACCCCAGGCTCACTCAATCCTTCCCGTTGACTATCCCCAGCATGATAGCTGACTCTCACCTCCATCTGACCTTAATAAACAGTCATGACTTCCTCACATGACAGCAACACCCAAAGTAAGGAGCAAAGTTTGCTACAAAGAGATTTTGGGTGTTTTTTGTTTGTTTGTTTGTTTTTGTTCTTTCTTTTTCTACACCTCTGTGTCATGGAGAAAAACTACTGTCTAGAGGTTCTTAGCAGATGACTCATTGTGTCTTGTTGGCTGAAACCAATACCTATATCCATTTTTTTGAGTAGTTACTGACAAAGTTTGATGAGACGGTCATAATTGGTCTATTAAGAAATTCTTACAATGCTATAGAGAAACTTGAGACTGTGTAATTTCTTTTTAAAAAGATATTTAACTGACTCACAGTTCTGCAGGCTATACAGGAAGCATGACATTGATATCTGCTTGGCTTCTGGAAGGCCTTAGGGAGATTTTACTCGTGATCACACAAAGAGTGGAAGAAAAAGCATGTGTGTGTGAGGGGGAGCAGACAGAGGTGCCACACTCTTTTTTTTCTTTTTTGGATTGCAGAAATTTATTGAAATTGGAGACATTGTTTTAATCTTCTTGTGCCATGAGACTCCATCAGGCTGTCTACAAAGACCACTGGGAGGCTGAGGATCACTTGAGCCCGGGAGTTTGAGGATGTAGTAAGCCTCAAAAGGCCACTGCAATCCAGCTTGGGTGAGGCAAGACCCTTTCAAGCGGTAAGCTGCATGCTTACTTGCTGTGGTCATTAAAAACCCTGAAAGCAAAGACAACATATTAATCATGGCAAAAAAACAAATGGCCACGCACTTTTAAACAAGATATCAAGAACCCATTATCATGAGGGCAGCACCAAGCCATGGAGGATCCGCCCCCATGACCCAAACACGTCCTACCATGCCCCACCACCAATATTGGGGATTGTATTTCAACATGAGACTTAGATGGAAGAACATCCAAACTATAGCAACTGGTTTAAGTTATTATTAATTTCTTTGAACTGGGCACATTACTACCTAAATTGAATCAGAGAAGGGCTGCTGGACAGGCAAGACATCAGTAGTGTCTGATACAACCATTAGCACCAATAAATTATTAAAATTAATTTATCTAATGATTATAAATGTGCATTAGGATGCTGTAGTTCAGCAGGTAGCTCACATGAAAACATTTCCGCTAGGTTTCTTTTAGAGATACTTATTAAATGATGAGTCTGGGATATTTCACAGATGTAAAATACTTCCTTATTTCCTTTGAGTCATGTCTTTATTTTTACTCTGTTCACTTTCTTTCAAACTTGTAAATATTCTCTTTGCTCAGTTCAAAAAACTGTGTTCAGATATTTAACCTATAGGAAAACCAGCTTAAGAAAGTTAGAATATTTTGTATATATTTTGTAACATGCACATTTCAGAACTTGCTTAACTATCTCAAAGTTTCATGAGATTGTTTTAAAACACCATTTATTCAAGAATATAAAATATGGAACCAAAAAAGACCCCACATAGCCATATGAAGTCTAAGCAAAATGAACAAATCTGGAGGTATCACATTACCTGATTTCAAACTATACTACAAAGGTATAGTTACCAAAACAACATGGTACTGGTATAAAAAGGGGCACATAGACCAATGAAACAGAATAGAGGACCAAGACATAAAGCCCAATACTTAGAGCCAACTGATCTTTGACAAATCAAACAAAAACATAATGTAGGGAGAGGACACTCTATTCAAGGAAAGGTGGGGGGATAATTGGCAAGCCACATGTAGGAGAATAGAACTGGACCCTTATCTCTACCTTATACAAAAATCAACTCAATATGGATCAAAATCTTAAATCTAAGACCTGAAACCATAACAATTCTAGAACATAATGTCAGTAAAACTCTTCTAGACATCAGCTTAGGCAAAGACTTCATGACTAAGAACCCAAAAGCAAATGCAACAAAAACAAAAATAAATAGTTGGAACCTAATGAAACTAAAAAGCTTCTGCACAACGAAAGAAAAATCAGCAGAAAAAACAGACAACCCATAGAGTGGGAGAAAATATTCACAAACTATGCATCCGACAATATACTAATATCCAAAATCTACAAGGAACTAAAAAAAATCAGCAACAAAGAAACAAACTCATCAGAAAGTGAGCAAAGAACATGAATAGACAATGATCAAATGAAGATATATAAATGGCCAATAAACATATGAAAAAAAATGCTCAGCATTACAAATTATCAGGCAAACGCAAATTAAAACCACAAAAAGATGCCACCTTATGCCTGCAAGAATGGCCATAATTAAAACATCAAAAAATAACAGATGTTGACATGGATGTCATGAAAAGGGAACACTTTCACACTGCTGGTGGAAAGGTAAACTAGTATAACGACTGTGAAAAACAGTATGGAGATTCCTTCAATAACAAAAATAATTATCATTTGATCTAACACTCCCACTACTGGGTATATACCCAGAGTAAAGGCAGTCATTATATGAAAAAGACACTTGCACACACACGTTTATAGCAGCACAATTTGCAATTGCAAAAATAAGGAACAAGCCTAAATGCCCATCAACCAAGAAGTGGATAAAGAAAATGTGGTATGTATACACCATGGAATAGTAATAGAAAGGAATGAAATAATGGCATTTGCAGCAACCTGGATGGAGTTGGAGACCATTATTCTAAGTGAAATAACACAGTAATGGAAAATCAAGTATTGTATTCTTTCACTTTTAAATAGGACCCAAGCTATGAGGACACAAAGGCAGAAGAGCAATATAATGGACTTCAGGACTGGGGGGAAGTAGGGAGAGGAATGAGGCATAAAAGACTACATATTGGGTACAGTGTACACTGCTCTAGTGATGAGTACATGAAAATCTCAGAAATTACCACTGAATAACTTATCCAAGTAATAATAAACTACCTGTTCTCCCAAAACTATTGAAATAATTTTTTTTAGTATTAAATAGTTTTATTCTTGAAGACAAGTGGTTCTTGACGTTGGCTTCTCCACACTCTTTAATAATAATTTCACCTTATAATGAAGAAATTGAATAAGTGATATGGTCAAATAACCCAAATAGAAATTCTAAAATTATGTCAAATAATTTAACTTCACATTAAAGCTTATTTGTCTTGAAATGATACTTATGACCAATTGCTAAGAACTCAAGGCTTAATATTTTTTTTCCTAACTTGAGGATGAGTTATAATAAATGGCACAGGCTTTGTTCTTTTATGACCAGGGTGACATATTTGTGACACAGATGACCTTCAATAATGATGTAATAAAGATGGTCTGCAATGAACTAGAAAATGGCCTTTCCTCTCCACAAGAGCTGCTTAGAGACACTTCTGATTTCAATCAAGTACAATTTTTAAAAATTTATTAAAATATAAAATGGTGAGAGTTACATTTAAGAAAAGCATTTTTTAATCCATTTCTTTTTAAAAAGCAGTTATTGTAACCAAGAAACAATTTGCTCTTTCCTCTTTGCAGCACCAAATTTATAACTTAGTTACCCAAGGGACCCGTTTACGGGTTATAAGAGATTTTACAGGTTATGAGTGATTTGACACTGTGCCTGGACTATGTTATCATCAATTCTAGGTCGTATTTGTGAGTGTTCCTACTCTATAAATTGGTAAGCGTTAGAATTCTGTGTACAGTTTTTTTAGAAGTTGATAATCATCTTTATATCTTTAACTTGTTTTAATTTTTTTTCAAGTCTTATAAGCTTGAAAAAATGGTAAAGTGCTAATATGCCAATTGCTAATTATGAACTTGGAAAGAATCTTGAAATGACTATTTTAATACTTTATTTATAGGATTTCCCATTCCCTTGTTCCCTAACAACAAGAATTAATGAGGATGAACAAGTAATCAAACATTATCTGTGTTAAAGTGTGAAGCGAAACATAGTTTCTCCTGCCATAAATCTTCCTGTCCATATGGTAAAGGTATAATATTGGCAATGAAGCTTACAAGTCCATCTGGACAGATCCTAGTTTTCCTGAATAAGGCAAAGCTTTCTAAATCAAGCCATCTGTTTGTATGCCTTAAAAGAATCTGTAAATAAAATAATGCAATATTTACATGTGAAAAGAGAAATCAATTAGCTTGACATTGATTAGCAGAGCATAGAGCCAATTATGATCACATATTGATAATAGTCAAATGCACTATGTTTGCTGCCTTGGACCAATGAACATTACCTATGCCTATAAAGAATAGCTAATGTGCATGTTAATCATCAAGAGCCAAAGTTCGTAAAACTAGAAAAGACTCCGAATTTTTAGAAGTCACTCCAGCGATTCTTTCTTGTTGCCCATTGGAAAACCTCCACTTACTGCTTTTATCACCGCATTTAGTAGAAATCTTTAAGAAAAAAATTAACAGGCTACATCTTAATCAAGAAAATATAAGGAATGGTTACAATGGTTCACTCTGGGGAAAGACATAGAAAGATGTATTTTAAAAAGTTGTTAATATTTGCCTATTATAAAGCAGCTTTAATATATTGTTGTAGTAAGCAGAATTCTAAAGCAGCTCTCAAAGCTACTTTTGCTTCTGGGCATTAATCTTGTAATTATATGACTTTTTATTGTATTGTAATTTATATGACTTTTTATGATAAAAAGTGTTTTTTGCCCATATAATTCAGCTTACTTACCAGTTGCCTTTAAAACAAGGATATAATCTGGATGGGCCCAATTTAATCCCACAAACGTCTTAAAAGCAGAGTTTCCTCCAGCTAGTAGAAGAATAGAAAATCAGAGAGGTATACTCAGGCCTGAAAGAAAGTAAATGTGCAGATTTTGAACTGCTGATGGGTGCCACATGGCAAGAAAGTGTGGAAAGAATCTAGGAGATTCTTTTACCTGGTAAAAGCTGGCATGAGAACGTGGGTCTCTGTCATCTAATTGCAGGATTTCACGTTCATCACAACCAGTGAATTTCAAGGAAAAGAACCCCAGGAGTCTCATTAAAACTTCAGACCTGACCAGCACCTCAGTTTCACCTGGTGAAACTTGATCATGCCAAGTGTGAATTTCTAACCTACAGAAACTATCAGATAATACATTTGTGTTGTTTCAGGTTGATAAGCTTTGGTATTGTGTTGTATAGCAATAGAGAACTAATATAATTGTTTGTGTGGCAGTTTCCCATGTCTTATCCCTGAACTTGTCTGGTAAGTTAGAAAGGGATGATGTGGGCCATGAGGGAATGATTAGCCCTTCAAGATTTAGTACAAAAGCAAACTTCTGCCTGTGCTGGATATCATATGTGGCTTAATATTAGAAAAAATCAATAAAGATGAGACATTCTCAAATGATAGTGTCACAGAGACAATGAGGGCTCGCTGCCCAATGTGCTAGAAGCCAGTACTATGACACAAGCTTCTTGCTTTTTTTAGGGAAAAATAAAAGCTTCAGAATGCAAGGCGAGTCACAAAGAGGCAGGAGTGTCAAGCTAAACCTGTCTTCCTGCACTGTCTTTAAGGCAGTATTTTATTAGAAAAGTTTTAACAGGTGGATACTGGCATTAGCGCGTGATTGGTGGAATGTTTGGAAGTCCTTGGGGCATGCACAGGCATGCAAACATGGGGCACATGTGCAAATTTAAGGGGGAGTTGATATGAAACATTCAGTGGAATTCAGGTCGTGACGTCAGCAAACTCATTTTGCACAAACTCCAGTGGAACATCCTGGTTTCAACTGATGTCGGTCCTTTTTTCTTGATCTCACAAGGGAAGGGAATTTCAGCATCTCAGAAAATTGTTGTTTTTTCTTGTCTGTTATCCTGCCAACTGAAGACTTTTTGTTAGTTATTGGTTTCTTATTCTTTGATGCACAGCTTGAGTTTCCATTTTTCAGTGAATTGTTTGTTTTTAAAAAGGTACTATCCTGTAAGCCTAAGAATTTAGTAATTGGTTTTCTTAACTCTTTGGGGCATAGTTTCAATAGCTTGACTTTATTTTTCTGATTGAGGCAGATAAACATATTGAGTAGATAAAGGTTTTCAATGTGTTATGATTTACATGACATCTTGAAAAATGTCTTAAGTTTAAATTATTAGAATCCAAGGGATTCTATAGAATCAGATGGCACCTATTGGATCAGATGCCACATTTTATTTCCTGCTAGAAACAGTTCTGTTATATAATTGCCATATTAAAAAAAAAAAAAAAAACTTTGTTCTTCTTTTAGTACTAATATAGTTAGCACTGAAGCATATGAATGCTAAATCCTCTGAAAGTGGCTTGACTTTATTCAGACTACATTTTCTCTGTTGTTTAGAAATTGGAAGCAGGTACCTAGCTTTAGAACTAGCTGATTGTTTCGAAGTGGAACTGTGATATCACTAGATATATTTACATATATAATATATTGATGCAATGCTGTAAATTAAATTAGTCTGTATTTAGTTATTTGCATAATAACTATTGTACAACATGGTAATTTGGCATAAATAGTATTTCACATTCTTTGTTAAAGTTCTACACAAATGTGATTTTTTCTTAACTTTTGAATTTTCTAATATGTGTATATAAAAACAATTGATGTGATAAATTTCTGCAAACTATATGCATTTAATCATAATAATTATCCTAATCTAAATACTACCTTTCAAAGATCACTTGGACACTTACAGTTGCTCTAGATTGGATTCCTTAATTCATAAGGTTCTCACAAATCCAGACTTCCTTGTCTCATTCCCGGATGAGTTCACTTTTTCCGGTTTCATGTTTTCCCACAGGCCTCTCCAATTCTTTTTACAATTTGTGGAAATGCTTCCAATTCTTTTTGCAATTTGTGGAAATGCTTCCTTTTCAGGATTAGGACTTAGAGTGGGATTTTGGGGTCTTTAAGAATTAGAAACTCTAAGAGAGAACATTGCTGAAGTACCATCTGATTTTTGTGATGAAATGGGAAAGGCAGAGGAAGAGACACGAGAAGGGTCTTTGCTAAGATAATGGGGCTGGGAAGAGGGTTTTGTTTACTTGTTCATTTTTTAAAAAAGAAAAAGGGACCTGTTTCTTCTTATCATCCTCCCCAGGTGAATATGAGAGCCGGGAATGAGGGCAAACTAGGCTTATTTAAAAGGCCCCTATGCCCAAG
Organism: Macaca nemestrina; assembly: GCF_043159975.1. Classification (NCBI taxonomy): domain Eukaryota; kingdom Metazoa; phylum Chordata; class Mammalia; order Primates; family Cercopithecidae; genus Macaca; species Macaca nemestrina. Next base: position 40,547,856 of record NC_092128.1, read on the forward strand.
TAAATTGCAACTACCTGTTTCTATTACCTAAACTTTATAAAGACAGAAAACCTTGAACATGATAGTTAAGAGAAAACATCTCTAAAAAGGTGAACATATGGGAGAATTTAACATCTAAACAAATGTATAACATCAGAATACTTAATATCCGACCAGATTTGTTGCCCTTTTGATAAAAGGCCTGAAAACCACCAGAGTATTGAATTGGAGAAAGTGAATTTGATTGAAGTTGAAAAGAGAGCAAAACAGGAATGCCAGTGACTCAGAACAAGTTTTCTCACTCTGAGCAATTTGGCTAATTGTTGCATTATTTATCTTAACTTGAGTGAAAGTAAGGTTGAGTACCAAGGGTAAATAAAAGTCATATGTTTATAGATCTGTACACCTGTGCAGCTTAGAGGAGGCTACAGTTTACAACCAACCCACCTTTCACTGAGAACCTACCTTTAAACCAAGTTGATATAGTAGGACACAGATAGCCAACTTCTCCTCCCTACAGTCTTTGCAAATGTCCTTGGATATATGTAAGACCTACATTTTGAAAGAAAAGCAAAACCTTTTGATTCAAGGAGAATCCCTATTAAAGACTGGGAACATAATTGTTGGACATCTTCTTTGGCAGTGTGCCTGCTGATTAGGTCTTGCGCCAAGACGTGTAGGAGAAAGGCACTGGAAAATCATGGTATGGTGTAGATAGGGGAAAAAAGCAGAATGGTTATCCCAAGGTTCAGCATATCAAGGAGGTTTGATCTCTTTATGAAAAATTTGGACCCTTGAAGAAGTTGGCTGGGTTAGTGCTGCCTTGGGATCTCAATACCAACATGCTCTGGGGTTATACTCTATTTGTTAGAGCTGAAAAAAATGTGAAAATATTGACTTGTAGCTGGAACACCCTCAAGACAGTCTGTAAAATGCAAGTACTTATAGAGCACTTCAAAGCATTCAAGCAAGAGCTACAGGAAAGAACAAGCTCACAGAAAAGGCACCAAGGGTCAGCTGGGTCAGTCATAGAGGCAGTAACAACTGAGAAAGAGATTTAAGAACCAGTTAAGTATAGCGCCACAAGTCCCTTTTCTCACCACACTTCCTGTTACTTTTTCACTGTAACACAGAAAAGGAAGTAGGATTTCAATACAGTAAAGCAGGTATCTGAGAATCAGAATCACGTCCCACTTCTGTCTCTGATCAGTCAGGATATCAACTTAAGACTTCTAGAAAGATCAAAAGTGGACAGAATGTAATGAGTTTGAGCTTGCAATATTAACTGAATGGATCAAACAATGGTGAATATTTGAGTTATCTGACTATTTAATATGGTATAATTTAAGGTGATGAGAGAAAATATAATTTTATATTAAAATCCTACTGAAGTATGTCTAATTAAAAACCAAATCAAAACAAAACAACTAAAAACCCAAAAAGTGTCACTTCAAACTCATAAGCTCATTTGTCAAAGACTTCTAGGCATAAGTATCCAACTTGAGAAACAGTCTAGACGTCAAATTACCAAAGGTTAATTTGTATTTATTCCACTACTGCAGGAACACACCCAATGCCCTCAACTAAACAGAAAATTTAATTTCATAGATTTTCCTTTTTTCTAGAATTCTGTTTATTTGGCATTTGAGGAAATGATAAATATAGAAAAAAAAAGATTATTTATTCCAGAGATTCATTTTTACAGTAAAGTTGAAGCCATTTGATTATAGTTGATATATAAAATCTATTTTAAAACATTTAAAAATTATTAAAGTAATATTAGTACCTAGACAAATTGCTTTATTTATTTAAAAGGAGTATTTTGGAGGTAAGTCTAACAATTGCATTAAGTCAAAAGTACATATTAAGAAGCATAAACATGTAATTATTAATTCAACAATTATATTATCTCTTTAATAATATGATCTGTATTCTCTTACTATATGTTATTTTTACATCTTAGCTATTTTTGCACTTTAATTCAGAAGCTCCACTTTGGTATAAAATGCTATAATCATAAATTGTAAATCTTGATATGGACCCTTGGAGCAGCTGATTCCAAATTTTCCTCATGTAGTTTTAGTACATTGCTAACTCTAACAAAAGGTGATGACTTGAATGACTGTTGAATATTTGCAGAGCATGGGAGCACCAAAACAACCATGTTTCAGTGATTTAGATTTTATTTTTAATTGACAAATTTCGGAGAATAGCCTCTATAAAAATAACTCACTGGATTTTATTCTTATTTATTTATATTTTTGAAATAGGATCTTGCTCTCTTGCCCAGGTTGATGTGTATTGACACAATCATACCCCACTGTAACCTCTAAATCCTGGGCTTAATCGATCTCCTGACTCCAGCCTCCCTCCAGAGTAGCTAGGACTACACACACATGCCATCAATCTCAGCTTATTCTTTTGTTTATTCTTTTTTTGGAGAGATGGAGTCTCACTTCATTGCCCAGTTGCTCTTGAACTCCTGACTTCAAAGGATCCTCCTTCCTAGGGCTCTCAAAGTGCTGAGATAATAGGTATGAGCCACCCAGCCTGGCTGTACTTCATTTTAAAATACAATGATTTTCAAGTAAAAACAAACAAACAAACAAACAAAAAACCACCAAATAATAGAACATTAATCAAAGGAAAGTGAGATTTCATGTTCTTGTTTAAACAAATCATGTGTGTCCTCCTATCTAGTCACTGACTTTTTCAATTTATGAAATGAAGAAAAACTATTAATGATTTATGATAAGTTAAAGGCGAAAGTCAGAATCTTTAAAAAGTGTTTCAAATACTTTGGTGGGCAAATTTCTGCTATTTTCAGAATATATAGTGATGAGGTATACATATACTCGTTATAGTACTGACATCATAAAATAAATAAAACCTGACAACAAACATCTTTTCCGGAAAGTGGTGAAGTGTTGGTGAACAGTACATTTTTGAAGAGGATTACAATGAAAACTAACATTGACAATTTAGAGGAAACATCTCTCGAAACAGGTGAGTTTTAATAACTGTACCATAGATTCAAAAAATTTCAAAAATACGTAAAATTTTTACATGATGTGCTTAAATGTAACATCAATATAGTATCAATTTATTATAGCTTGTAACTTAACATTAATTTAATAAAAACTGATTGTATATATACATATGTGTTTTTACTGTGGTATAGTGAGAAGGGTGGGCAGAGGAACAAAGTTTAAAGTTGACTATTTAAATAAAATTATGAATATGAACTAGTCACAGATCTAATCTGTGTATCTGGTTCTTAATCTGCAAAGTAGAAGGGATAATGACAATCATCCAGGTTTGTTGGGAGGATTAAATTAAATGGCATAATAGATATAATAAAAATTAACAGTCCTTGAAATATAGAAAGACACCAATAAATTTCTTTATGTCAGAATCCTACTATATGCACATTGTAAATACTCTTAGTTTTATTAGACTCCAATTTTATTAAAGATCAATAATTGTTAATATATGCAGTATTTTCTAAAATATACAAACACCTAACCTATTCTTTGTAATGCCAGAACACAAGTTATTCTACAGGTGAGTTTGGGGTTTGAGGTTGAATACCTAGATCAGACAATACCACCAACAAAATCCCTCTAGCATTTGGTCTGATGAAAAAGAGCTTAAATTAGGGAAATTTATGCAAACATCAATTTACTTCTTTCACAATCAGTGCTGCAGCATACTTCTGAATTGCACAAAATGATAACTTTTTCTACTTCCACTTGTGTGACATGAAAGGGCATAGCATGAGGCAATTTTCCTACCTGAAGGATGGCCTAATTCACACTAAGAAATAAGATTATAGGGAAACACTGTAATACACACACACACACACACACACACACACACACACACACACATCCAATAATGAAGGACATTGATGTTGTCTGTCTGCCAGTTATTCACCATTATGCCTGTGGCCTATAAAAATTGTATGACTCATTTCAAAGTGAAGGTCATTATACTATATCTCCTAAATTATTCCGACACAAAATAATTTTTCTAAACATAATTCTCTGAGTAGGTTTTGATCTTCTATGGAGTCAGCACTTTTGACTATAGATGATTCATATGAAGTATATGACAAGACCCCTGCCCTCAAGGGAAACAGCTAAAAATACCCAAGTAGAAATTGATATGTAAGTTAATTTAATCAAGTTGATTAGGTGATCAATGTTCTAGGCCATCAGAAAAAAAAAATAAATAAATATTAATGTTGATTCCAATAGCCTCAGAAAGCCCTCCTGGAAGAAGGTTGATTAGAGTTGGATCTTGAACAATAGATACGATTTCTACTAAGGAGGACTAAGAAGGTCATTTGAAAAAGAAAGTATAACTGCAGTAAGAGACCACTACATTAAAAGTGAGTTTTGAGGTTTGCAATAGAAAGACACAGAAAGTAAGTTTGGGAAAACCCAGCTCACATCATAGTGGTGAGGGTTCTAGTAAGAGTATCATGATCTTAAAAAAATGGCTAATGGAGTGGAAAGAAACTTGGTCAGAAGAACATGTTTCTGATTGTCACGAACAGTTGGGGGATGAGGATAAACTGTTAACCTCTCAGATTTAGCTTTCTCTTCTACAACATGCTTTCTCTTCTACAACATGCTTTCTCTTCTAGATGCTTTGACCGTTGTTCTCAAATACCTGACCAGAGAACAGCTGCATAAGAATCACCTGTAAAACAGGGCTTCCTGATGTCTCTTCTGAGATCCTGATTCTTAAAGATCACAAGATATTTATTTTACCCAGGAGATTCTGACAAGAAGCCCAGATTTGGACATGCTGGTGCTGGTGGCTTAAGTATTCCAAAGTTGCTTGACCCTTGTTCTGGCTCATTTCAGGAAAAATAAGGAAAATTTCTTCCTTTGCTGAAGTATGTAGCATCAGTTATGGTGTTTACATGGTGCATTGAACTTATCTGAAATCAGTAGTTTATTTCTCCACTGCACCTGCTAATTATGGTTCTTGATTTAATCACTGGACATAGCATATATTGGTAGAGCGACTCAGTAAAAAGATCCCTAACTTGATGAAATTTCAGCATAGTTATCCCTGCATGGGAGAATGACGAACATCAGCCCTAGCAAAATCTGAGAAAATTTCCTCATCAAGCATCGTGATTTCTGCTTGCATCTCCTACGAACACAGGTTTTTCCTCTGGCCTACCACTGAATTCTTTTTCAAATTCTCTTCCTTGAAAGAAAAATGAGGAAATATAACTGAAGCTTTCTGGGGATATACCAGTGTGCAGTGCATTAGGGCTGCCAGTAAAAGAAACACTTGTTGGAATACTCAGGACTGTAATAAAATTGAGTCTGAAAAATAAGCAGCTGCTTATAAATCAGAGGGTAGAAAACTATGACCAGTGAGCCAAGCCTGGCCCACTGCCTGTTATTCTAAATACACTTTTTCTTTTTTTTCTGAAACACAGACACATCAATTTGTTTACATAGTGTCTATGAAAGCTCTTCTATTATAACAGCAGAGTTTAGTTGTTGCAGTAGACCATGTGGTCCACAAAGCCTCAAATGTTTACTATCCATCCCTTTACAGAAAATGTTTGCCGATCTTTACTATAAACATTCTTTTGCCCCTGACATATTTTCGCTTCACAGGAAGTCTATGGATAACACATGTCTGTAGTTGCTATCAAAACTCTTTATCTTATCTTATTGTGGTAGCAAATAGAGTAAGACAAAAGTGAAGATGAGAAAGAATGTCATTGGTAAAAATTACAAATCATAATCATGAACTAAATGGATTTTTTGATGAACAAAGTCACAAGAAAAGAAATGAATGAGCCACAGTGGAAACTCAGCATTCTTAGAAACTTGTGACTATAAACATTATAAAAAATAAGCAATTAATTGTAACTTCTTTACAAGTATCCGAAATCTTGAAATATCTCTCTCACAATGGTCTCAAAAAATAAGCAAAGATGTAAACGTCCCTAGACTCTAGTAGACTGTTTATAGCAGAATGCCAAATAATCTGGAAGGCTACATGACATGCTAAATCAATACCAATGTGTGTTTTGTTTTGGTTTGTTGCTTGTTTTCATCACCCACTAGAATACAGATGATGCTTTATTGGGTAAAGCCAACATCATCCTGCACACTTTCTGGTGAGATTTGCTGCTGGTTTTGTGAGAGTTGTTTTGAGAGAAAGCCTTGTCAACATTTTATCAAACAGTTTTATTAATCTGTACATTTCAGAAAATATTTGTGCAATTCCTGGAAATGCTGAGTTTCACTGTTCCTCAGTTTCAGCAAAATATAAGGTACCTCTTCCTGATGTAGTTTCCTAACAATCTCCAGGCACACGTAGCCTTCAAAATCAATCCCCCTTCACTCATTTTTCATCATATCTTACCAACAAGAAGCACAGTATCCCACCTGCGTTAACATTTCAGGTTATGATGTAAAATGTGCTGCTACAATCAAACCACTGAATTTAAACTAACCACTAGATGAGAGAGTAATTCTTCCACATGCAGAGTAGTTCGACTTGATGGTACTGGTTTTATACAGGGTGAGTTCACAATTCTGCTCAGGCAACTAAGCACAATCCGAAAACTATTGGGTAAAGGGATGCCATAGGAAACAGAATTGACTGTGCCAAATAGTAGGCAAACCAGAATATTTAAATAAATAAGTTAATGGAAATGAAATTTATAGAAAGTTTTTTCCTTCAACATTGTATAATTTTGGTTGATCTCAATAAAGACCCCAACTTTCCCTTCTTACAGAGCCTGTTGAAGCCCAAATCTGCTTAGGTTTACAGCTGTTTACCCCAGACTAGGTGCCTTGCTCCTAGGCAGCTGTTACAATTAGAAGCTTCAGCCTGCAGTAAGGCCCAAGCAAGGTGCGTGGGGATTGACTTCCCCTTCATCAGAAATGATTGAAAACTTTTACACGATCCAAAGCACTGCTTCCATTTTGTTGTTGTTGTTTTTTTGTTTTTTTGTTTTTGAGAAGGAGTTTCGCTCAGTTGCCCAGGCTGGAGTGCAGTGGCGCGATCTCGGTTCACTGAAAGCTCCACCTCCCGGGTTTACACCATTCTCCTACCTCAGCCTCCCGAGGAGCTGGGCCTACAGGTGTCTGCCACCACGCTCAGCTAATTTTTTGTGTGTTTTTAATAGAGACGGGATTTCACCGTGTTAGCCAGGATGGTCTCGATCTCCTGACCTCATGATCCGCCCGCCTTGGCCTTACAAAGTGCTGGGATTACAGGAGTGAGCCACCGTGCCTGGCCGCTTCCCTTTCTTAATACTGTTGTATATGAGAATTTTGTTGCTGGCTTCTGATGACCCTTTTCTCCTGTGTGATACCTCCCCGCTTTGAGCCAGCACTGTGTGCCTTGCTCTCTGCTCTATTGATTGCACCTTTGGTAATGCCGTTTTTCACCTAACCTATGACCTACTACTCCCTGTCCAATCTTTCCTGTCAGTGGAGGCTTTGTAGAAAAATAAAGGAGCTCCAAACTGCTTAGTTCTTAAGGATTGGGAAGAAAGGTAAAGCAGCTGTCCTGTAATCCATTCACTTCTTGGTTAAGGAGAGAAGCATATAGGAAGAATAAAAGGTGACCTGAAGTAATCTCCAAGTCAGTTGCATCCCCAAGCAAAGAAGCTAATAACATTTTTTTGGGAAAAAGAGATGATATCTCTGAAATGCACTTATCAAGTGCATTTGGTTCAGTACATTCTCTAAGTTCAGTAAATCTTTCAATAAACTTTTATTAGGCTATAAGGTTTAGTCTTTACCTACATGTCTGACAGTCATTTCACTGATGATTAGTGGCAATACTAATAATGGAAGAATGTAAAAGAGAAAATAAAGGAGTCACTTTAAGAAAAAGAATGTTTCTTAACTGAGCTATTTATCTAATAAATGAATTACCCAAATTTAACTGAAAATCAGGACAACAAGGTGTCCCTGGTTCAGTATTACCTAGAGTCAACAGAACCCAAAATTTGTGAGACATGGCTCCCTAGAGAATGTCATATAGGTGACACTACTCTCTAAAGATATACAATGGAGATTTTTCATAATTTAAATGCTCTCCATGGCATGAGGTGCTTTTGGGAATCTCTCCTATGGACACTTTTCTGGAGAAAATGGAAGATCTTGGGAGAGGCCTTTGACATCCCTTTAATTCACCTGAACCTGTGATTGCCTTAGCCTTGATATTTATTTAGTAATGCTTGATACTGGTATGATCTTTGAGTTATTGGATTTGATAATTCAATACTATGCACTAGCACAGGATTCTGACCCTTTTGTGAAACTACCCGGATTTTCTAGAAGAATCCTTGTCTTTCCAATTACTACCTGTGGGAGTTTGAGTGCATCACCTAATCCTAATCTTTCAGTCATGTAATTCCCCATGCTTAAAATAGTGATGATGAGTAGTTTCTATTTTGAATTAATTGTTATAAACTTAAAAACAATGATTGAGTCAATGTATTATTATTAATATTCAATTCAAAATGTTCTGCCTAGTACCATTTAACATGAATTATTTATCCAGTATGTGCCAGACTCTGTTTTAAGCACTAAGAATCCTTTCTCCTCTAATAACCCTGTGAAGTAGAGAGCAGTATTTATACAAATACAGAAAAAGAGGCAAATACTGAAGTTGTCTCTATATACTCTCAAGCCATATATTTCATCTGGTATAAAATATAATTACACACCATTTCTTTCATCCAAAATAAAGTAATCTCTAGTATCTTGCTACTCTAAATATGGTCTACAGCATCTGTTTCTCCTGAGCCCCAGGAGAGGACTTCTATATCCAAATCTGCATGTTTAATGAGATCCCTGTACAATATTCATGCACATTAAAGTTTGAAAAGAGTTTCCAGGGCACAAACTCTGTCTCCTACCATGAAGCTTAGTGGGCCCTGTGTCTCCTTCGCCAAACTTCTGTACTCCATCCCAGGGTTCAGCAAAGAGGAGGTCATATAATCCAAGATTGGCCTCTTTGTCTGTATTAATTAGTTTTGCTGTGAATTTAGCTGTTTATTTCTCATATCACTAAAAAAACTATCCAGGCCCAGTGGCACGTGATTATACTTCCAGTTACGTGGGAGGCTGAGGCAGGAAGATCACTTGAGCCCAGGAGTTCAAGTTTAGCATGAACAATATAGTGAGAACCTGCCTTAAAAAACTGTACTTATTATGTGCCATAATTTAAAAGTAAATAGTAATTTTTTATTGACTGTAAATTTTTATTAGGCTATAAAGTCTTTTATTAGGCTTTAGTCTTTACCTACATGTCTGACAGTCATTTCACTGATGATTAGTGGCAATACTAATAATGGAAGAATGTAAAAGAGAAAATAAAGGAGTCACTTTAAGAAAAAGAATGTTTCTTAACTGAGCTATTTATCTAATAAATGAATTACCCAAATTTTACTGAAAATCAAATACATGAGACTCTTGTTTTCCATCTTTATTATAGGAATGGGAAATGAAATAACTCCAAATGAGAAAACATTATATTCACAAAATCTATAACATTTTCTTGCATAACAGAGATCTGAGCATTCTGGATAATGGATTAGCTTAAGTTCAAGGAAAGACAAGTGCAACCAAGGATACAAGAATGGGAGCATGGACTTACCCTTGGTAGAGAATAGATTGAAATGGAATCTTAACAGAAGTAGGTAAAAAGAATTTTTTCTAGCATTTTAAATAAATCACAAAAGGCTAAATGTGGTCCTACTTGGTAGCTGCAGATAGAAAAGGAGTTTGCACCCACTCACAAGGTCTTTTTCGCAGATTACCACCAGATGTTCATGAGAAAGACTGTGAGCAGGACAGGAGAATGTCAAACTTGATGCTATACAACCGGAAGAGAGGAGTAACTACTGCTGTAAGAAATACATGAAGCCCAACCAAGTCTCTCCCACTCCAAGGAACAAAAATGTTAACTTGCTGGAGGAGGTATAGCAAAATCTGCCAAACCCTGGTCGGAGATGAAGACCCAATGTGACCAGAAAAAAAAAAAAAAAAGAATAAAACCCCCTGTTTCCTGGGGCAGGCAGCAAATTGTCCTGGGTCCAGACAATTACAAGTCGCTGTTGAGGATGGGGCTGGGTCATTGACAAAACCTCATTCCTTAGACTCAGGGGCGCAAGACTTACATAATATGGAGACTAAGTAAGTACAACAGAGAACCTTGCCTCTGCCCCCCACCCACCCTAGGCTAACAAGCATCTCATAACAAGCAACAATAATCCATATCTGGAAGAGGGAAGTAACACAGAGAGAAATGCAGAAAGAACATTGAGGAAAATCCTCTTTTGAATCTACTCGCAATGAAAGCACAACAATGATACTAGGAGAATTTGAAGTCAGTGATTTATTAGTGTATTGTTGTTGTTGTAATTCTACAGAGTCTTTTATTGTTTTAATTGACAAACATAAATTATATGTATTTATGGCATACAGTATGATGTTTTGATATTTGTATACATTGCAGAATGGCTAAATTAAGCTAGTTGGCATATATATTACCTCACATACTTACCATCTTTTGGTGAAAACATTTAAAATCTACTTTTAACAATTTCTGAGTATATGACATATTGTTATTGACTATAGTGACCATAATGTGCAATGAATCTCTTGGACTTATTCTTCCGGTCTCAATGAAATTTTGTATTCTTTGACCAAGACCTCCCCAATCCCCCAAAACCTCTAAGCTCTGGTAAGCACCATTCTACTCTCTGCTTCTATGAGTTCAAAATGTTAAGATTCCACATATCAATGAGGTCATGTGGTTTTGATTATTTTTGTTTTATTTTTTTCTGTACTTGGCTAATTTTGTTGTTACTTTAATGTTCTCCAAATTCACTTATGTTGTTGCAAATAAAGAGGATTCTCTTGTTTTATAAGGCTGAATGGTATTCTATTGTATATGTATACCACATTTTAAAAATCTATTAATGTTAACTGTAGTAAAAACAAAACAAATAAAGAACCCTCAAACTCAGCTTAACTGCTAAATAAATTGACACAACCACCTACACTGATATGCTAGTAGGAGTGTTTCTATTTCGAAGTATAAATAATATTTACCTCAGTTTTTACTATTCCACATATTATATACATCAATCAATTAAAAAACTATTATATGCCCAAAAAGCATATCACAGTTTGCATTGTCAAGGGACAATCCAGTTCGCACCTCCAGACTCAGATGACACAGATGTTGAAGTTATCAAACAGGAAGTTGAAAATAACTGTGATTAATACGTTAAAGTTTCTAGAGATAAAGTTAGACACCATGATATGGTTCTCCTCTGTGTCTCCACTCAAATTCCATCTTCAATTGTAATTCTCATGTGTCAAGGGAGCGACCTGGTGGGAGGTGATTGGATCATGGCGGCAGTTTCACCGATGCTGGTCTCATGATAGTGAGTGAGTTCTCATGGTTTAAAAGTGTCAATTCCGCTTCGTTCTCTCTCCCTCTCCTGCAGCCCTATGAAGAAGGTTCTTGCTTCCCCTTCTCCTTCTGCCATAATTGTAAGTTTCCTGAGGCCTCCCCAGCCACATGGAGCTGTGAACCAATTAAACTTCTTTTCTTATAAATTACACAGTCTCAGGCAGTATCTTTATAGCAGTGTGAAAAGAGACTAATACAGAAAATTGGTACTGGCCAAGTGGGGCACTACTGGAAAGACAACCTGAAAATGTGGCAGTGACTTTGGAATTGGGTAATAGGCAGAGTTTGGAACAGTTTGGAGGGCTCAGAAGAAGACAGGAAGATGTGGGAAAATTTGGAACTTTCCTAGAGACTTGTTGAATGGTTTTGAGCTAAATGCTTACCAAAACACACCATGCATAAAATAAACAGAGAAATTTAAAGAGAATGGAAATTGTAAGGAAGAGGAAAGTGTAAGAAATTTTAAGCAGCATCACAGATAGAAAGAATGTTTTCAACAGGCTAAACTTAAATATGAATTAATAGAAATTACCTAATAGGAACACAAAAGTAAAAAATAAAGGAGAGTAAAAGGCAAAATGAGCAAGCCATACACGAGCTGTGGGATAGTATCAAATGATTTATCATATGTACAATTGTAATCTTAGAAAAAGAAGAGAGAAATAATAAAGCAGAAGAAATGCTTGAAAGGATATCAAGCATTTTTAAATATAAGAAGACATTAAATCAGAGATCCAAGAATCTCAGAGGACACAAACAGAACAAGTACTAAAATGCCCACACATGCATATTCACACACACACGCCCTCCAAAACATAACAAAACCATAGTCTAATTAGTGAAAACTAATGTCAAATTTAAAAAGAAATAAAATATTCAAAGTTGTTAGAGAAAAGAACATAGTACATACAAAGGGAAAAAGATAAAATCTACAGCAGACACCTTGACAGAATCTATAAGGCAGAAGACATTGAAGTGATGTCTTTAAAGTGCTTAAAGAAAAAACAAATCAACCTAGAAAATCTACTCCATGAAAATACCTTTCAAACATGAAAACCAAAGAAAGACTTTTTTTCCCGGAAATACAAACTTGTGTGATGCTATTACCAATTCACTTCAGATCTATACTGTATAAGAAATGTTAAAGAAAGTTCTCCATGTAGAAGATATACATTACCAAGAAAAAAAATCGGCTATGCTATAAAAAGATTTCCAGAAATGGCTAAAATTAAAAAAAAAGGACATTTTTCTCATTTTAAACCTTTTACATAATAATTGACTACAGCGAAAAGAGTAGCAAAGTATTCTGAGTTCATAAAATAAGTAAAAGTAAAATACATGACAATAGCACAAAAGAATGGGTGGGTGAAATTCTTCTTACACCATAGCAAGATCCTTATACTATAATTGAGTGGGTATAAAATTATTTAAAAGTTGATTGTGAATCATCTAATGTGTATGTTTTAAAAGGCAGAGAAATCACTAAAGGCATTTAAAAAGAGGAATAAGTAATGATTCCATGTTTGAAAATAATAAGGTATCATTAAGCTATTTAATTAAATAATAAACCATACAGAAAAAGAAGACAAAAAAAATACATGCAATGAATGGAACTATGAATATCAAGCATATGTATAAATGGCATCATAACATTTATTCTTTATCATTGAAATGGTTTTCCAATATCTTTATTTAATATACATAATTTCAAATTTCAATATATTAAACCGTACAAATATTGCTGTATTTGTAGTAAATTATTAATGAAAACATCTATAGTTCAAATTGACTAAAAGTAAGTTTTCATACATAATTATTATTATCAGAAATAAGACTATAATTTATATAAGATATTGGTTACTCATGAAGTTCAGTAAAGGACATTAACATTTCATATTTTTTGAAAACTCCTCCAGGGATCTGCAAATTTTCCCTACTTTCCCTTTTTGGAATTAAAACAGCATTTCTCAAATTCTTCTTTGGCACAATAATGTGTAGGATAATGTGTACTCATGCTGATAGTTGAAAACAGAACAAAGATGCAAAGGTGTTCACAAAATGAACAATATTATAAATAGACTACAATAACAATTTTGCTTAGTTTATATGTACACTTTAATTAACACAAACATATTTGTGGTCCAAGATGTTGTATCTTTTTAAAAATTCTTGTAATGCTGGTGTTCCCAATTACTTTTGCACTGACGTAATATTATTATTTTGGTATGCCACCTAGAGAAAAAAATTTTAAAAATACCTTCATAATGGCAAAATCCTTGATGCGACATTGTTGATGTTGCCTTATCAGCATTAAAGTAATAATTAAAGTAATGGCAAAACTGCAATTACTTTGCAGTTTTAAAACTCCTAATAAAACCACTTAATTTACAACAATTATACTTAAATTGTATGTCTCCAGTGTTCTAAAAATCCTAGTTATCTGACTTTTAATTTAATGAATCAAGTTAATAGAGCTTCTCAAGCAGGCATGTTAAAATACCTGAGTGAAATGAGAGGCAAAGAGGCCACCTGAAGAAGACTGGGTTTTTGTGCCACAGGAATACACCTTCCAGCTTAGTCACTGACAAGTGTTGTGACGCTGAACAAGTCAGTTGAAACTTAGTGCCTCTGTTTTCTCATAGCAATTTTTAGTTTAATTAGTTTGTTGTCTAGGGAAGAAAATTAGTATGAAAGGACTTGAGCATTGGATGAACTCATAGTTATATGAAATAATGGAGAGAGAGAGAAGATAACTCTTATAAATCTTCAATGTATAATGAATCAAGTTAGGTGATATTCAGGACAATTAAATACATGTGGTATTTGTCTTTCTGTGCCTGGTGCCTGACTTACTCAACTTAATGTCCTCCAAGCTTATCCATGTTGCTGCACAATGACAGGATGACAGGATTTCATTCTTTTTATGGTTTAATAGTATCACATTGTATATATATGTGATACACACACACACATATATATATACACACGCACATATATACATATACATACATACCACCTTTTCCTTATCTATTCATTTATTTATGGACAATTAGGTTGATTCCATATCTTGGCTTTTGTGAACAGTGCTACAATAAACACAGGAGTACAGATAATCTCTTCATCATACTGATTTCCTTTTCTTTGAAAAAAATATATATACAAAGAGGAAATATATATATTCAAAGAAAAATAAAATTATCATATATATATACACACACACACATATATATGGGGATGCATATATATATATATATACACACACAGTAGTGAGATTTCTGGATCATATGCTAGTTCTATTTTTAACTCTATGAGAAATGTCCATACTGTTTTACATGGCTGTCATAATTTACATTTCCAAGATGGTGTATGAGTTCCTTTTTATTCCCATCCTCATGAGCATTCGTTATTTTTTGTCTTTTTGATAATAGTCATTCCTGAGGTGAGATGATATCTCATTGTGGTTTCGATTTGAATTGTCCTAATGTTTAGTGATGTTAAACATTTTCCCATATATTTGTTGGTCATCTGTATGTCTTCCTTTGAGAAATGTCTTTCAGGTCCTTTGCACATTTTCTAACCAGAATTTTTTTTCCTGTTGTTTGAGTTCCTCAAATAGGGATAATAATCTGTTACTGGATGAATAGTGTGTAACAATTTTCTCCCATTCTTCAAGTTGTCTCATTTCTCTATTGATTGTTTCCTTTGTTGTGCAGAATCTTTCTAGCCTGATGTGAGCTGACTTGTCCATTTTTGTTTTGGTTGCCTGTGCTTTTGAAGTCTTACTCAATAAATTGTTGTCTAGACCAATATCCTGGAGTGTCTCCCCAAGTTTTCTTCTAGTAGTTTCTTAGTTTTAGGTCTTACATTTAAGTTTTTAATTCACTTTTATTTGATTTTTTTGTAGTGGCAAATAGGGGTCCAGTATCATTCTTCTGCATATGGATACCCAGTTTTCCCAGCACCATTTATTGAAAAGGGTGTGCTTTCCCCAAAGTATGATTTTGGTGCCTTTGTCAAAAATCAGTTGTCTTTAAATGTATGAATTTATTTCTGGGTATTTTATTTGGCTCACTTGGTCTATATGTCTGCATTTATGCCATTACCATACTGTTTAGCTTACTGTAACTTTATCATATATTTTAAAGAGAGGTAATGTGATGTCCCAGCTTTGCTTTTTGCTTAGTATTACTTTGGCTATTTAGGGTCTTTTGTGATAGCATACAAATTTTAGGATTTTTTTTCTATTTTTATGAAAATTGTCATTAGTATTTTGTTCGGTTTTGCATTGAATTTGTAGATCACTTTGGTTGTATGGTCTTTTTAACAATATTTATTCTTCCAATCAATGAACATGGGATGTCTTTCCATTTTCGTGCATCTTCTTTGATTTCTTTCATCAGTGTTTATAGATTTCATTGTAGAGAATTTTCATCTTCTTGGTTAAATTTATTTCTAGATCTTTTATTTAAAAAAATTTTGTAGCTAATATAAATGAAATTAATTTCTTAATTTTTCAGCTGGTTCGATTTTGCTGTATAGAAATGCTAGTGCTTTTTAATGTTGATTTTGCATCCTTAAATTTTACTGAATTCATTTATCAGTGCTAAAAGTTTTTTAATGAAATGTTTAGGTTTTCCTATACATAAGATCATGTTGCCTGGAACCAGACAATTTGACTTCCTCCTTTCCAATTCAGATGATTTTAATTTCTTTCTCCCACATAATTGCTCTGGCTAGAACTTCTAGTACTATCTTGGCTAAGAGTGGTAGAAGTAAACATCCTTGTCTTGTGGTCAGTTCTAAGAGAGAAAGGCTTCAACTTTTCCTTGTTCACTACGATGTTTACTGTGGGTTTTTCATATACGGCCTTTATTGTGTTTAGATATGTTACTTTTATACCTATTTATTGAGAATTTTTATTAAGACAGGATGTTGAATTTTAACAAATGCTTCTTCTGAGTTTATTGAGAAGATCATATGATTTATATCCTTCATTCTTTTCATGTGATGATGTATCTTATTTATTGATTTGCATATGTTGGACCACTCTTGCATTACGGGGATAAATCCCATTAGATAATGGTGTATAATATTTTTCATATGTTGCTGGATCCGGTTTGCTGGTATTTTATTGAGAGTTTTTGCATGTATGCTCATCAGTAATATTGGCACATAGTTTTGTTGTTGTTGTTCTGTACTTGCTTAGTTTTGGTATCCAGGTAATGCTAACTTCATAGACCGAGTATGGAATAATTCCTTCCCCTTTCAATTTTTGGAATAATTTGAGAAGAATTGCTGTTGTTCTTTTAAAGATTGGTGGAATTCAGCAGTAAAATCATCTGGTCCTAGGCATTTCTCTGTTGGAAGAATTTTTTTATTATTGATTCTATTTCATTATTTGTTATTAGACTGTACAGTTTTACTTTTTCTTCCTGGTTCGATCTTGGTAGGTTGTGTGGGTTCAGAATTTAACCATTTCCTCTATGTTTTCCAATTTTTTGATATATAGTTGTTCACAATATTCTCTAATTATCCTTTGTGTTTTTGTGGTATCAGTTGTAATGTCTCATTTTTGCAGTTTTTTTTAGCTACAGTCAACATTGGCAATTCCTGCAAATGCCTAATAACTTAGGCTATAGGAGTTCATGTAACTTGTCTGCCTACTGGGACTCAGCTCCTCTGGGGGCAGTGCACTGGGCTGTTCTGTTCTTCCAGGCAAGAGTGAGGCTAATCAGACTGCAGCTAGACTTGGTGGTTTCTGTTTTATTTTTAAGTGATTTAAACATGCAACTTTTGAACTTTGTTTTTGGAGGATGGATTTATCATTTTCAAAATTGTAAATGTTCATATACAGCCAGTGTGACATCTAGTCAGCACGCTAAAATTTTTTATTTAGCTTTTTATTGCTTTTCTTTAAATAACTAATAAGTGCTGAAGAGAAAAATCACTCACATGACTATCTCACTACTTAGCATGCATTGTACATAATGAGCTATATTAATATGCTAACCATATATTTTGGACATCCTGTTTATTTTAGGTGGGTAAAATGCACCTTTTAAGTCTACAATTTTTTGGTGATTTAATTTCCCTTGAAAAAATATCACTTTGTATAGCACATTTTGTGAATTATGCAAGTAATTGAAGTTATTTACTCCTTGTCTGCAAGAAGAGAATGTAAATGAAAGAACTAATAAGTGATTTACCTATCATAAGAAATATCAGCATTTAATATAGATAAATACTGCATATTTGAAATCAGAAACTTGTATATACTTAAAATGAAAATCCATTTGTGTTTGACCAACTCATGGCAAGAGGACATGTGTACCCTCGCCTCCATGGCAAACCAGTAAATCCTGAATGTGGTGTTATTAATATCCACAATCTTGCTCTTAATTTCTAAACTTTCTAGGTATGCCATATTTCAAATTCTTTAGTAAATCAGATAGTTAGCAACTTAGGGAGTTAGACTCTACCTATAGTTGATACGCTACGACGTAGGCTACTAGATAGGCTCTTTGTGGCATACAGGGAAAAGAAGGTCTCTTTTTCTTAAAAACATTCTACATCTTATGTTTTCAGAAAATAAATTTGATAAATTGTTTATACCAGTTTTTTAAAAAAAATCAGTACCTTACTTCTGTTTTCAAATTATATTTTTCATTTAATGCTATTTATTCTTATTTTATTTTATTTATGTGGAGAAGGTCTCAACTCTGTCACCCACACTGGAGTGCAATGGTGCAACCATGGCTCACTGCAGTCTTGAATTTCTAGGCACAATCCTCTCACCTAAGCCTCACAAGCAGTTGGGACCAAAGGTGCCTGCCACCATGCCTGACTTTTTTTTTTTTTTTTTTTTTAGTTTTTGTGAGCTGGGGTCCCACTCTGTTGCCCAGGCTCAAGTTTCTAACCTCAAGTGATCCTCCTGCCTTAACCTCCCAGAATGCTGAGATTACAGGTGTGAGCCATCACACCAAGTCCGTTTAATGCTATTTAGATGCTTCATTAAGAAGCTAATTTATATTTCTCTGTCGATAATTTGATTATCAAAAGTGCTCTTACAATATGTTGATCTTTAGACTGTACAATATAAAAGTAATTATCACCCTTAAAACAAATTTTGTATCCACATTTAAAAGAGACAATTTACGTGATAATATAGAAAATTTAAAAATACAGATTTACTAGTTAGAGTCTCCTTTTACTTACAAAGATTTAACCTTTTCAAAAATAATCAGCAAAAAAAGGAGTGAAGGAATTACTGAATATTTAGGTATAACCCACAAGTTTGTGTAGTGGAGCTATTTAGTTGATTAATTTCTCCTTATCCATACAAGTTATGTTGAGAAATTTACTGACTTCCAGGAAACTGCAGGATACTTGATAACTTATTTTACTTAATTAGTTACTCTCCTAAATATGTTGGTTAGAGATTAAATAAATTGAATTACTTAGTCTAAATCACAACAACTGATGGGTAGTTGCAAATTAATATAATCTAACAGTGGTTTAAGTGTTAGAAATCTCTGAACAATGTAGCATAACTTTTGTTTCTAAGCATGTGGTTTCCAAAAGGAACAATACAGAAAGGAATATCCATGTAAATTAATGAAATTGAAAACTACAACACCCTAATACTCTGCAGATGAACACTATTTTTATCATTTTGAAGGTGACTGAGACAACGTTACTTATGTTGTTTCCTACCCACACTAGAATATTGGAGACATTCTGTCAAGAGTGATGTGACTTGTCTCCTTCAAAGTTGATTATCTAGGCTTTTTCTTGGCCACACAAGCTAAACCCTCATTTTTGCTAACAGAATTTAATTTTGTTCGTTTATTTTTCCAACTTTTTCTTAAAGCATCATTGAATCTAATGGAAAAGACTAGCACACTTATATACATATTTAGATATAAGATATGATTTGAAGGCTCTGGGCTATGTTCGTAAGATTTTTTCCCCCAAAACTTTTCTGCTACATTTTATATTTTTTTCTTTGGGAGTCTACTGTAAATTTTCAATTATTTCTAAAACTTCAAACTTAAATAAACCTTTTATTAATTACTGTCTACTCCTTCTGTCATGTTTTGATGCTTCATTCCTTCAATAACAATAAGTTGGTTGTCATTCCCTCTACCTATCTAGCTGTTTCTTCCTTCTGTGTCTTTGCAAATGGCCGTGAATGGCTGTAAAGCCACTTTTTTTCATCTGACTGACTTCTAGTCAACCTAGTCAGACTGAGCTCAGGTTTCACCACTGCAAGAAGCCTGCCCAGATCCAGACTTGAGTTAGATGCCTCCCTCTGCTATTATCATGTGCTCTCTTGTATCTCCCAGGGTAGAACACTTTGTAGCATGAATATTCTCATCTTTTCACCAGGTGGTAGAGCTCCTCGAAGGTAAGGTTGTGGATTAACTATAGCTGTAGCACCAGTGTTGAGATCACTTTACACTCAGTAAGAATATGTTGAAAAAATCAATTAATAGATAAGTAATGAATTAAATAGATGTTTGGATTAATTAATGAATAAATGGAGAATAGCCATGTGTTGATTGTCTATACTTCAATTCATTCTCTTAGTAAGTAGTGCTAAGAGTCTTTTTTCAAAATTAGTTTTGTTGTCATTTTCTGAAACACTACACTATATAATTTAAAATAACACTTTTGATTTTGTTTGTATATTCTAGCAAAAAGACACTATAATTCATTCATTTGACAATCATCAGCTTTTTGACATTCCACATCATTTGGATAAACCTGAGCTTATTTCCAGCTCCCAGGTGTATTATGCTAACAGATATTTATATGTACTGTCATGGATCATAATTGTTTCAAAGAAAGACCTACTATTTTGATTAATAGAATCTATTGGTTGGAGATATGTGTTTAATGTAAATATGTGTCTGTTCATATCCAAATGATAGGCAGATAAGTTACTTTTATCCTAAAATCATTGCAATGAGTGGTTCTCAGGACTCTATATTTGTTTGAAAATAAGTAATGATTTTGAAATTTTCCAGATATTGTATATATTTAGAATGCCAACTTTTTTTTAAGTAAAGAAGTATGAATACATGCGACCCTTCTTTCTGAAACAAACAAAAATGCCGTCTTAATTCACCTTGTGCATGGACTTAAAACAGTTTACAGTAAAAAAAAAAAAAAAAAAAAAAGTTGATTACTGCTTTGCACCACTGTAGTAGCCTCATCTGTCTTATTCCACAGCTTGAGATGGTTTCACATCAAATTAAAAATGTAGGTTATTCAAAGGATTAGGGTTGCTAGTCAGCCTGAAGAAATTTCAAGCTCATGCATATTAAGAATTTTATTTCTTTATGATTCTACTGTAAACCATTTTTCATAAGGGTGATAATTATGTGTGCTATCCTTTTGAAAGCATTTTTAATTGAATTATTAAAAAATAAACCTAACATGTCCACTAGACAATGGAAATTTTAAAACAGTAACTGGTAGTGACTGACAAAGTAATTAAATGTTTCAATGTCATAGAGCAGTAATTTCCCAAAATGCATTCCACAGACCACTAATTTACTTGAATATTAATGTGCAATATTTAAATAATAATTCAGTAATCAAATACATTTTTAAACATTTAGTTAAACTATTATGTGAGTTTCATTAATGCAGAAGTTCTCAAAGTTCATTATATGCAATATAAAATTGGAAACAGCTGTTATTAAGGGTATCCATGAGAAGAAAAATATTTGACACTATTCAATTATCAATTTACTATTAGCCCTACTTAATATTGCAATTACTCTTTTATTTTCCCAATTCATTTATTTAATTGCTGAAGAGATAATACATTTACAAGCATCAAATAAAAATTTGTAACCAAATATAAAGTAAAAACCTTCCTTCAAGCGATTTCATACTTTTATCCACTCTCCCTACCTAGATATTTAATGTCAACAGTGTCCAGTTTAACCTTCCACTTTCTTTATGCATAGTGTATGTATATATATGTATATTTAGTATAGTATATACATAGTATATATATACTTTATAGTGTATATATACCCTCCATATAGTATATATAGGTGTATATATGTATATATAGATATAGAGATATCTTCCCTGTTTTACACCGATTAGCACACAAATACATAGATTAGAATACTGAAACACACCTTGTCCTTTTACTTAACAGAGCATTCTAGAAATCTTTTCAAATTAGTACATACAAAGCTTTCTTGTTCTTTTTCTTTCTTTTTTAACAGCTGTATAGAATTTGGTTCTGTAGAGGTAATAAAATTGATTTTCATCTAGAGCAGAACATTAAGTTGTTTATAAAACATTTCTGCTGCAGACAACAAATTACTTTGCATCCATGCTGGTATATTTTCTTTGCATCCATGCTGGTATATTTGAGTGATGACTTCACCAATATAAAATTTCCAAGTAAAAAAGTATTATATTGAGATTTTGATAGATGTTATTAAATCGCCATCCATAGTCGTTACACCAAACATACCACACTGGAAGAACAGTCTGTCCAATGGAAAATGATGCCACTTAGTTTGGTTCTTCTAGTTTGATAGGTGAGAAATACTATCTCAGTGTTACTTTAATATGTATTTATCTTAATCTGAGCATAGTTGAATATATTTCCATTGGTTAAAGAGTCGTTTGAGTTTCTTGTTCTGTTTTTTTTAATATATTTCATCCATTTATCTATTAGATTCATATTCATCTTTTTTTTAAACTTCGGTGGACCTTTTTTTATATGCCAGAGAAATATATATAGATAGACTTGTCTTTCTCATTAAACTTATTCCATGTTATTTAATTATTTTACATTACTATATATAAAAGATGAAGTTTTTCCTCCATATTTATCTTTCAATTTTATCAAGTTTCCTGTGATTTATGGTAGTTTTTAATAGAATTTCTGTTACATATTTATATTAATGTAATCAATGGTCATAGTTATGATCGTATTGTAATTATGTTAAATCACTTAATCTAATATTATAGCATATTAATAATATTGATGTTATGTTATAGTTATATATAGTATGCATCACATGTAAATTTAGTTCTATAACATCTGTTAATTATATCTTGAGTAAAGATAATTTCACTACTTCTTCACATTTTTTTAACTTAAGACTCAGAAACAATGTCAAGTAATAGTTTTGAAAATTGGAAGATGGATCTTATATTTTCCAGTGCCTTAGAAATGACCACACGATTCCCCATTTAGATATATAGTAATATGGGGAGCTATATTACTAAATTCTTAGAATTCAAACTTTGTTGTGGCTCCTTGCATAGATTTTCATCAGTCATGGCACATTATTTTTAAGGCTTCATTGTAAATAACAGTTATGACTAATTTCTAACTTTTGCCCTGACAATTCTGTAACTTTCTTTGTAATTGTACTCTTCCAAAACTTTTGATGCTTCCAATTTTTGTTCATTTTTAAATTATTTTAAAAATTCTTCATTTTTATTTTTACTTACGTTCAAGAGGTGAAGAAAACCTGTCCATTGCTTTTTTCTTTAAGTTATCTTTCAAGTGTCTACTAGACCATGGTATTCCCCCTTCTTTCTTTGTGGGTGGCTCTCCAACTTGCTTGTCTTAATTACCTTCCCTTATCTGCCCATTAACTCTGAGAGTTCCTCTAGCTTTGTTTATGAGCCTCCTTCTCTCTTCATTACATATTCTCTTCCTGGGCATTAACATGCTTTAGAGGGAGTGCTCACAAATTTGTAACTCCAAGTCTATATTCCCCTAAACTTTTCAGACATATATAGGATATTTTGATACAATCAAACTTGATCTCATCATCTTCTTTCCCTACATCAAGTGTAGTGGAGAGACTCTAGGTTGACACCCTGATTCCTATTTATTAATGTTCATGCCCTTCTGTGTTATTTTCCCAGCTGAGTATGGGTGGAGTTTGCTTCTAACCAATAGAACACAACATGAGTTAGATAATTTACACGATCATGTGTGCATGTTTATGTCAGGTGAGATGTAGTACCCATTTTGTTAGCAAATTATCTTTCCCTTGCTGGTTTTTGGAAGTAAGCAGCCATTATGGGAAGGAATTGAACTTCACCTCTAGCTGATAGCCAACAGGAAACTGAGGCCCTCAATAGATAGCTATTGAGAAATATAATACCACTAACAGCCACTGAGCTAAAAGGTTAATTTTATTGTAGCCAAGGTTTGGATGATACTGAAGCCCCAGCGAAAACTTTTACTGGAACTTTTTGAGCTTCTAAAGCAGAGGACCCAGTTACATCATGATCAGATTATTGACACAAAGCTGAAATAATACGTGTCTTGTTTTTAGCCACTAAGTCTGTGTAATAAATTTTTGTAATCACCACAATAGATAACTCATGTGTCAAGCATTTTTCCAGATCTCCTATTTCAGTGAGCTTCCTCTTTCTCAGTTATGCAAGCCAGAGAGACCTAAGATGCTTCCTCATTATTCTCTACCTGATTTTCTCTGCATTTATTCTATTACCTAAGTGTGTAATGAATCTATTCCATCTCCATCAAGAAAATAACAGGTCAACCTCAGAACATTTGTGATCTTGTTCTCTTCAGACTAGTTTATTCAGGATATCTCTAGTTTAGCTTCAATCTTTCCTCTGCACCCAGGATATTCTTAACACCAGGATAGAATCATTTTATGCCTCTTCTAAACATTGGTTGAATGGCTTTCCTTCTTCACCAACAGCACAATCTTTAATTGACTCATAGGCGTTGAAAGTCTGGTTCTTCTTCACTCCTACAGTCTAACGTGCTTTCTTTGCCTTTGCCGTATAGGTCTGCTTTCTGTCACTGGACAGTGCTTATGTTTTTTATCCACTAGAGATATCTTTGTTCCTGATTTTGGTAGTTACATACTACACATCCATTTAATCTGCTTTCAGTTGTCACTTCTTTTGTTGACTTCTCAGGCTAGTAAGAACTTTATAATGTTAAGTACCTTTTGTTGGTATGATATTTTACAATTGCTGTTTTAATCACTTATCTTCATAATTGTTTTATGAATTCCCTTGACAAGACATATCAATTGACTCTCCAAGGTAGTCTTAGGTTGCACAATAGAGTGTTATGTAAATGTACATTAAATGAATGAAGTGTGGAGATTTCCAAATGCATTTAATCATGAAACCCTCACTTTGAGTTCAAATGGCTTACAGGACTACATTTCTGACAAATAAGCTTTGGAAATTACTGCATAGAATAACAAAGCTGAAAAGGAAACTTTAAATATGAGTTGAATTCCTTCATTGGGCAGATGACAGACCTGGTGCCAGGACAAGTTAAGGGCTTAAACAAGGAATTAACAGGGCTGAAATTAGAATAGGAATCTCTTGACTAACTATAGTTTCATTTTTATGTTGCTATAGAATAAAAACTTAAACTTGTAATTTTGTGTCTTTTTTAAATATTAGAATTTTCACCCAAGGAAACTGTTTTACGAATTAGAGGAAAATAGGCAAAGCTCTGTGACCATAATTTTTAAAAACTTTTAAAAAGACAGTTGAGGAGATAGATACATTATGAAAAATATTCATTACATAAAAAACACTTCATTCAAATGCATTTCCAGAATAAAGTGCAAATTATCTTTGCAGGAATAAAAATAAGGTTTTTTTTTTTTTTTAAACTCCTTTGAAGCCTATCATTCTATCTTAATCGTCACTACTATTTCTTACTAAGAGTGGACAATCAATTTATTTTTCCTGTTTACTTTTAC
Source organism: Macaca nemestrina (assembly GCF_043159975.1). Classification (NCBI taxonomy): domain Eukaryota; kingdom Metazoa; phylum Chordata; class Mammalia; order Primates; family Cercopithecidae; genus Macaca; species Macaca nemestrina. The sequence goes on from NC_092128.1 coordinate 40,573,079, forward strand.
TTTTCATGGTGATGGATGAGTCTTGGTCAAAGGGGCCTTCCATGGGGTCTTCAGAATCAAAGTTAGAAAACATTCTTGAAACAAATCTCTGCGTGGCCTAGGAGATATTTTGTAGCATGTGATGACAACCAAGTTAGAAGAAGTTTCGGCTTTCTAAATTATTTACCATATTAATTTTAGTGTTCTGAAGCCAAATTTGTTTAATTAAAAATGGAGGCTATTTTAAATTGCCTGAAAAAATTGTTTAGTGTCTGTGTGAAAAATCATTGGCCCTAACGATAATTCAAGATCATTAGATAACTGTGCCGTTCGTTGATTTCACTTGGCTATACTGACCTATTTTTAGCTCTGGAAACAAACTGGGCATGTTTTCATCGATCCCACTTGACTTGTCCAAAGTTCATTATGGATTTGGGAACAGATGGGCTGCCTATAACGTCCAAAAATATCTGATGCTCTGGTTATATCTACTTTCATAATGTGCAATTTTTTAAGTTGAGAGGAGGAAAAATAATTCTTAAAACAAGTTTTTCTAATCTATTTATACATACACCCTTGCACACAAATGTAGACATATGTTATACATATACACATAAACATTTAAATACATATATGTATATACATCACATATATATGATATCATGTGATAGACACTACATTCTACTAAATTTTTGCTAAGATGTTTGTTCTTAATGTGAACATTGCAATTGCCTCAGGTTTATGTATTTTGAGTAAAATACCTGCAAGACTCTCATTGCTCTCTCCCAGGAAGTATAAACAGCAGATACAGGTTATTGACAAATGGAGGATATGAGGTCAATAGTCATTGAGAGTTTCAGGATTATAATTTTTACCTTGGAGATGAGACTTGAAAGTGAATTTTGTATAATAAAACAATCTAATGGCATTACAACTGGTGCCAAGTAATATTCTCTGTAATTATAAAATTGATAATAATATAAATAGATTACTTTTTTAAATTGGATAATATGCTGCATTACCGGAACTCTTATATTTGGATGCAAGAATTATCTGAAGGACATAGATAGCTTTGTGTTTCTTGTTCTTTTGGCTAGTAGAGTTTCCCACAGAAATGTATAAAATGGCTTCTTATGCAATACTTGCCTTCTATCAGGGAATTTTAATGTTTTTCACAATTAGTAAAGATGGTATTTATACATTTTCTAAATATTTTTTTGTGACTTGGAAGAGTAATTTACATTAAAATAGCTTGATAGTGAACTCTTTAAAGCAGTGTTACTTACCTGTTAATTGAAACAGCATTTCATCCAATGGTAAAAAGGAGCTACTCAAATATGGAAGAGAAAGCAATTGGTTTGGCCCAGAAGGATTGACTGGTGAATTCCATCAAACATTTAAGGAAGATATACAAGTTTTTTTACAATCTTTTCCATAAGATAGGAGCTGGGGGAATATTCCCTAACTTATTATAGGAGATGAACATTACCCTAATTTTCCTCTTTTCTTTGTAATTGACTCACCATCTCCCTCGCAGTGTTACCTTCCTGTACCTAACCAGTAACTTTTGGAGCTCCTTTCATTGTATATTCTCCTCCTGGACATTAACATACTTTGAAGGGCTTACTCACAAATTTATAACTCCAAGTCAATATGTCCCTGGATTTTTCAGACATATAGTTGATACAAGACAAAGACATTTTAAGTAAAAGAAAAAAAACTACAGACCAATATTTTTCTTAAACATACAAGCAAAAGTTCTCAAAAATTTAGTGAGTCAAATACAACAATGTATAAAAATAATTATAAATTATGATCAAATGGATTTATTCCAGGTATGCATGGTTAGTCTCACATTCAAAAGTTAATTAATATAATAAGCATATCAATAGGTTAAGGGAAAAAATTATAAGATTAAATCAATAAATTCAGAAAAAATATTTGTATTTTTTATTAGAGACGGGGTTGCACCTTGTTAGCCAGGGTGGTCTCGATCTCCTGACCTCATGATCCGCCCTCCTTGGCCTCCCAAAGTGCTGGGATTACAGGTGTGAGCCACTGCGCCCAGCCAAAAATATTTGAAAAAATCCAACACCATTTCATGATAAAACTTTTGTACAAACTATGAATAAAAGAGAACTTCTTCAATTTGATAAAGAATAGCTATAACAAATCTAAGGCTAATATCATACCAAAAAATGAGAAACTGGATACTTTCCTGCTAAGATCAGAAAAAATTCAGGAATGTCCCCTTTCACCACTCATTTTCAAAACCTTACTGGAAATCCTAGCTAACACAAGAAAATAAGACAAGAAGTAAGAGGCATGCAAATTGGGAATGAAGCAATTAATCTGTTCTTATTTTCAGATGAAATGATTGTCTATATAGAAAATTCCAAAGAATTGATAAAACATCCTGTAACTAATAAGCAATTATGGCAAGGTTGCTATAAAAGAAACATTTTCTTTAATATATCAGCAATAAACAATGAAAATTTGAAATTAAAAAGACAATACCATATATATTACCCCCATAAAAGGAAAATCTAGGTATAAAGCTAACAAAATACATTTTAAATTTATATAAAGTACAAATATTGATAAAAGAAATCAAATAACTAAATATACAAAGAGATATTCCATGTTCATGGCTAAGAAAACTCAATATTATCAAGATGGCAGTTGTTCCCAATGTTATTTGTGGATTCAATACAATCTCAATCAATATCCTAGCAAGTTGTCCTGAGATATATAAAAAAAAGTGATTCTAACGTTTCTATGGAGATGCAAAAGACCCAGAAGAAACAAAACAATATTGAAGGTGAAGAAAAACAATAGAAGACTGACATTAACCAACTTCAAGTCTTACTATAAAAGTAAAATAATAAAAACAATGTGGCATTGGTATGAGACAAGACAAATAACTCAATGGAACAAAATTAGTCCAGAAATAGGGCCACACAAACCTAGTCAACTGATCTTTGACAAAGGAGTAAAGGCAATACAATGGAGAAAAGATAGAAAAGTAGTCTCCAATAATTCGTGCTGGGACAACTGGGCATAACATGGTAAAAAACCTAGATGCCTTTGGGTTTGGCAATGGCTTTTTAGAAATATACTGAGAGCACAATCTATGAAAGAAAGAATTGATGAGTTGGACTTCAGTAAAATTAAAGTCTCCTGCTCTGTGAAGACACTGTGAAGAGAATGAGCAGAAAATTAACAGATTTCACAAACTGTGAGAAAATATTTTCAAAGGATACATCTAGTAAATGACTATTACCCAAAATACATTAATACAAATACCTAAACTCAACAATGAGAAAACAAACCCAATTTATGAATGGACAAAAGATATTAACAGACACCTTACCAAAGAATATACACATATGGCAATTAAGTATATGAAATAATGATCAACAACATACTCTTGTATAGACTGAATGTTTGTGTCCCCACACTTCATATTTTGAAATCCTAATCCCCAATGCACAGTAACAGGAGGTGAGGCATTTGGCAAATTATTAGGTTACGAGAGTGGAGTCCTCATTCATGGGATTAGTGCCCTAATAAAAAAGATGAAAGAGCTTTTTGCTCCTTCTGCCATGTGAGGACACAGAGATAAGTCAGCCATCTGTAAACAAAAAACTGGGTCCCCACAAGACACCAGATCTTTAAGTACATTGATCTCAGACTTCTCAACCTTCAAAACTGAGAAATAAATGCTTATTGTTGAAGCCGTATAGTCTATGGTGGTGTTGTAGTTGTTATAGCAACCCAAAGAACTAAGAAATACTTTATTAAGGAAACGAAAATTAAAATAATAAGAAACCAATACTTATCTATTGGAATGACTAAAATCCAAAACACTGACAACACCAAATGCTAACAAGGATGTGGAGCAATAGGAACTCTCATTCTTTGCTAGGCAGAATGCAAAATTACACAGCCACTTTTTTAGACAGTTTGGCAGTTTTTTACAAAATTAAACATAGTCTTACCGTATGATCCAACAATTGCACTCCTTGATATTTAACTAGATGAGTTGAAAACTTCTGTCCATGCAATATCTTTCACATGGATGTTTATGGTGGCCTTTTTCATAATTGGCAAAGCTTGGAAGCAGTAAAAATGTTCTTCAACAGAGGAAGAGATAAGTAAACTGTGATACATCTATACAGTGAAATATCATTCAGCTCTAAAAAGAAATGAGCTATGAAGCCACAAAAAAGCAAGGAAAAATCTTAAATACATATTATTAAGTGAAAGAAACATATTTTAGAAGGCTACATACTGTGTGATCCCAAATGTATGACATTCTGGAAAAGACAAAATGATGGAGACAGTTAAAAACAATCAATGGTTGAAAGGGGTTTGGGGAGACAGTGGGATAAATATGTGGAGCATGAGGGAACTTTAGGGCAACAAAACTATTTTGTGTGATACTGTAATGGTGGATACATAAATTACACACTTGTCAAAATTCCTGGAATGTAAAACATACCGAGTGAACCCCACTTTTTAACCATTGACTTTGGTTGATACTGAGGTGTTACTTTTGTTTCAGCCATCATAACCAATGTACCAAAATGGTATGGGATGTTGACGGTTGGGCAGGTTGAGTATGGGTGGGGAGGGTGTACATGGGGACCCTCTGTACTTTCTGTTCAATTATGCTGTGAACCTGAAACTCCTTAAATTATAGAGTCCATTTATTTTTTAAAGCAATTAATTTGTTGTTGTTTCTCTACAAAAGTAGATAGAATGAAATATTTTGAGAATCACAACTTCACATGAATCATACTTTTTTGACAATTTATTTTTTGGTAATCTGGCCACAACTTGTCGGTGTTTTCCTGTGTATGAACTGGAACTGTCTGTTGATCCATGTTCATGAATAGTCCTTCTCTGCTATCCATCTCTTTTCTTCTACTACAACCAATATGTCTCTACAAAAATATAACCTGTTTAGTTTGCACTTCGACAGGGGAATGGGTAAGCAAAATGCTGAAGTATTTTCAACAGGTGAATGGATAAGTAGAATACTGACATAGAAGTATGTATAATTATTGACACTGTACTGTATATTTTCTGCTCTGGGATAATTTTCATTAATCCTACTCCAATATCTAAAACTCTTAGAGATGGTTATAACATATATTTTACATAATACAGTCTCTTTCATGACCAATATTCAGCTTCTATAACTTCTCTCTCAGTTTCCAAAAGTGGAAAACTGAATGCTTAATATTTTACATTTTTACCAAAACATTTAAATTATTTTTGTCATGAACAAATTTTGAGCTGTTTGATATTTAAATGAAATGACAATGATTTTGGAGCTTATGGCCTTCATTTTAACATGCGCACAGTTGCATGTTTGTAAAATACAATCTTTGTTGAGTTGGGAATTATGAAGTGGGGCCGATTGGAGACGACAACCTTTCCATTTTAAACTTTTGTGTAAATCGTTACTCCTTTGCAACAGCTGAGCCTGCAAAACAAAAAATGAGTCAGTCAGATGTTTATTTCATGGAACATGATTATAGAAAGTGCACCTGCCATGCCATAGGCATGACTTCTAAAGGAAATTTGCTAGTTTTCACATCTAATAGAAATTATAGAAGGCATTCTTGGAATATAATTTTGGCCAGCTTTCACTTCAGCAATCCTTGGCTACCTAAAGTAGAATATTCAACATAGAGATGATTAATCATTTAATAGGTAGTACAAATATAAGAGATGTCATAAATAAATTATACTTACCAAAGTAAAAATACAGCTCACAGAAAATTAGAGTATTTGAAACACTATACATCTTATGGAGAGATAATAGCCAGCAGAGCTTATGAGCATGGAGTCTGGAGCCAAACTATTTGAACTGGGATCAGGGTTCTGTCATTTACTAGCTTTGTGACCTTAGGAAGTCATTTAAATTCTCTGTGCCTCAATTTCTTCTTTATTTGTAAAAGAAAGAAAATTATGCCATCTATCTTAAAAATTAACTGTAGGATTAAATAGACTATCGTCTACCTGGTATATTGTAAGCAGTCCTGACGACATCAATGATGATGATAAAGAAAAAGATGATAATTATTACCTAGGTCAATCTATTAATGTATAAAGCACTTTGTTTATTACTTAGAATTAGGTATGAAGCAGCCACTTTCAGAGACATAATTGGTCTGTTTAGAAATAGAGCAAAAGATGATTAATTGGACAAGCGGGAAAAGTCTGAGTTAATTATTCTGAGAAAATGCTGTTTTATTTCTTTCAATTATCTATTTTTCTAAGTGTGCACTTTGATTCACAAGAGGCACATAGACATAAATCAATCATTACTTCCTTCAAATCTACTTGAAGAATATAGGGACGTACAGTGAACCATAATCAGAGATACTTGGTGTGTTATTTCCTTTTTATTTTTTTTATTATTATACTTTATGTTCCAGGGTACATGTACACAACGTGCAGGTTTGTTACATATGTATACATGTGCCATGTTGGTGTGCTGCACCCATTAACTCGTCATTTACATTACGTATCTCCTAATGCTGTGCCTCCTGCCTCCCCGACCCCACAACAGGCCCCGGGGTCTGATGTTCCCCTTCCTGTGTCCAGGTGCTCTCACTGTTCAATTCCCACCTATGAGTGAGAACATGCGGTGTTTGGTTTTCTGTTCTTGTGATAGTTTGCTGAGAATGATGGTTTCCAGCTGTATCCATGTCGCTACAAAGGACATAAACTCATCCTGCTTTGTGGCTGCATAGTATTCCATGGTATATATGTGCCACATTTTCTTAATCCAGTCTGTCACTGATGGACATTTGGGTTGATTCCAAGTGTTTGCTATTGTGAATAGTGCCGCAACAAACATACGTGTGCATGTGTCTTTATAGCAGCATGATTTATAATCCTTTGGGCATATACCCAGTAATGGGATGGCTGGGTCAAATGGTATTTCTAGTTCTCGATCCTTGAGGAATCACCCCACTGCCTTCCACAATGGTTGAACTAGTTTATAGTCCCATCAACAGTGTATAAAAGTGTTCCTATTTCTCCACATCCTCTCCAGCACCTGTGTTTCCTGACTTTTTAATGATTGCCATTCTAACTGGTGTGAGATGGTATCTCATTGTGGTTTTGATTTGCATTTCTCTGATGGCCAGTGATGATGAGCATTTTTTCATGTGTCTGTTGACTGCATAAATGTCTTCTTTTGAGAAGTGTCTGTTCATATCCTTTGCCCACTTTTTGATGGGGTTGTTTTTTTTTTTTTTTTTTTCTTGTAAATTTGTTTGAGTTCTTTGTAGGTTCTGGATATTAGCCCTTTGTCAGATGAGTAGAGTGCAAAAATTTTCTCCCATTCTGTCGGTTGCCTGTTCACTCTGATGATAGTTTCTTTTGCTGTGCAGAAGCTCTTTAGTTTAATTAGATCCCATTTATCAATTGTGGCTTTTCAACTCCACTATATTGGCAATTGTTTTTAACCTTTCTCAGTTTCTACTTTTTATTTTTTTATTTTTCTCAGTTTTATTTTTAAGTTGAGGCTTATAAGTTCCTATAGGAAATAAATAAGAGGCCTGTGTATAACATTTAATCCTGTTCTGGTTCTTTTGGAAGACATCTTGAGAGCATGAGCTATAGTAAAAATTAAAAAAATATTTAAGTTAGCATGGTAATTTTGGGAAAGTTGAAAATTTGTTTTCTTTAAGATATTAAACATAGAATTATAACTGTCTCTGGCACATAGTGATAAGCTTTTAGTACTTTATTTACTTTATCTTCACATCAATTACAAGGCTCCTAAATCAGTGGCAGACTTAATATTTACTTACAAAAATGTTTTGACCTTATTTCCCCATGTTCCGTTTCTTCACCACGTGACATATCAGGGCACATGTCAACCTCCATGTACAGGTAGAGTTAGTACTACAGGAGAGAAGCCCTGAAATTATGAAGTTCAGAGCTTTCATAGAATGGTCCATAATGTCCCTCTTTTTCTGAGAGAGGGAGAGAAATTTTTTCTCTATAACATAATCACATTACTTCTGGAAAGGGGGAAGTTCTTTAGGATGTTACAGCACTTTGTAATGCAAGCAAATTAAACTGGGATGATAATAATTAGTACTAGTAGTAGTATCGCCCTTTTAAATTGAACAAATGGCTCCAAGGAAGATTAATCTTTAAATATGCCTGGAATATTTCACTATCTTTCACTTCCAAGGCTTGTTTGTCATTCATTTATCCTTTAACTCAGGTTGCCAGTATTTTTTGCTCAGAAAGCTTTGACCATGCAGAAACATGAAAGTAGTTACATTGTTTCCTGATACATAGCAGGTGCTCAGTAATGGCTGAATGATTAGAGAACTGAAGGCTGGGACAAACACCTGTGCTACTGCAGAATAAATGAAGAACATGATGTGTCAATGTGTGAATGAGGCTTTCCCCAGTCTGGTCCTGACCTGCTACATTAATGGCATTTTCTACTAATGTTCTACCCATTCCGTGCGCCAGCTTGCCACTCTTTCTTGTCTCAATACTTTACAGCTAATATGTCCTTGGTTTTCTCATTTTCTCCCAAGCAATGCCATATATTTCAATCCAGCTCAAAGCTTACTTCCTCTGTGAATTCCTTCCAGATTTTTCCAAAGCATTGGCCTTTCCTTTGCTCTCCTACAGTATTCTGTTAAAACAGTAGTGAACCTTTTAGGCAGAATATTGTAATACTACCTATTCCTGTTACTACTTTATGGGTTTACATTTAAAATTTACTTGCAATATGATCCTGATCTGTAAAATTAATGACATTTTCTACCAATGTGCAATAAAATGCACAACAAACACAAAAACATACCTTGCTCTCACACAATCTATGTTAATTTCTAAAAATGTTTATAACTTAAATATTATCAGTGTGACTGTAGCTTCCTTGGTATTGTCAGGCAAGTTTAACACCGTCCATAGAAAATCTCATGTAGAGTGCAAAGGCCAGACCGGTAACCTGTATGTACATTGCCCTCTGTACTCATTCATTCATGTTAAAATAAGATGAAATTTAAATATGCATATCCAAAAAAATTCAAACAATTGTTTTTGTATCTTCTTGGTATTTAGTTTACCTGATGAACAACATTTTGTTGTGTGTGTTGGAAAACTCATTCTATTATATTTTAAGCTTCTGATTACATGTCTGACTCAACTCCATGGGTCTTCTTTGTTTGTTTGTTGCACTTTGTTTTTTACTGTAAAACGTAAAATCAGAAAAGTGCGTGAGACAAAAATGTGACTTTAATAAAATAAAATTATCAACCATGTCACTCAATGCAAGAAATAAAACATATCACATATCAGTTTTCTCTCAATTATGGCAGCTTTCATACATGTTTTATCTTATTAGTTTATCTCATCTTCTTCTAGACATACTTGCAGTATATTATTATAAAAATAGTGAAATAAACCAACAGGACAGTGGAGAGTGTTAGGAAATAGACCAATGGATGTAAAGTCACATGATTTATGTTGGGAGCATCAGCACAATTTAGTGGTTGATATGATAGTCTTAAATTTAAAAGTCTGGACTCAACTATATAGTCGTAAGGAAAAATGTAATTTTAACAATTATCTCACACCAAACCAAAATAACTTCAAACAGATAAATAAGGCCAGGCACGGTGGCTCACGCCTGTAATCCCAGCACTTTGGGAGGCTGAGGCTGGTGGATCACTTGAGGCCAGGAGATGAAGAACAACCTGGCCCATGTGGTGAAACCCCCTCTCTACTAAAAATACAAAAAACAATAGCTGGGCATGGTGGTGTGCACCTGTAATCCCAGCTACTTGGGAGGCTGAGGCACAAGAATTGCTTGAACCCGGGAGGAGGAGGTTGCAGTGAGCCGAGATCATGCCACTGCACTCCAGCCTGAGCAATAGAGTGAGACTCCATATCAACAATGATAATAACAAAATATTATAAGGATAAAGGTAAATTTAAAAAAATAAAAACATAAGAAACATGTTTACAATCTTAGGGTAGACAAAGCAAAGAGAAATCATACAGTACTAACTTTAAAAAATATTTAGAAATTAAACTAGAAAAAGTTGAACAGTTACCTCACAAATACACCAAAATCATATGATGAAAAAACCAACATCACTAGTCATGACAGGAGTGCAAGCCAAATCCACAAACATGCAAAAATCCTACCACACATCCACCAGAATAGTTAAAATAAAGAAACTGACCACACCAAGTATCAAGCAAATATATATATATAGACCAACTGAAACACATATATTGCTTGTACCACTGTAAATTGGAACAACTACTTGGGAAAAGTTTTTGTCAATAAAGGTCAACTTCAGTATATATTAACAAAAAGTTTTCCCAAGTAGTTTTTTCAATTTACAGTGGTACAAGCAATATATGTGTTTCAGTTGGTTTACATCCTCTCTGGATACTTGGTGTGGTTACTTTTTTTCATTCAGCCTATAATGCCAAAATTCCATTCTAGGTAAATATTCAATGAAAATTAGTGTTTATGAACAAGCAAAAAAAGTAAAACAATGTTTATAAGAGCACTATTTATAACAACAAAAACTAAAATCAATCCAGATGTCTAGCAACAGTAGTATATATAAAATGTGATGGTATATCAAAAGGAATGTAATGAACAATGCAAAAGACCAAACCTCGTCTACAAAACCCAGCATAGATGATTCTTACGGGCACAATTTTGACTAAAAAAATGTGAGGCAAGACCGAAATGTGAGACAAGGCAAGGAAAAAATGTGAGGCAAGGCCGAAATGTGAGGCAAGGCAAGGCAGTGGCTCACGCCTGTAATCCCAGCGCTTTGGGAGGCTGAGGCAGGTGGGTCATGAGATCAGGAGTTTGAGACCAGCCTGACCAACATGTGAAACCTCATCTCTACTAAAAATACAAAAATTAGCTGGGTGTGGTGGCAGGCACCTGAACTCCCAGCTACTCTGGAGGCTGAGGCTGGAGAATTGCTTGAACCCGGGGGTTGGAAGTTGTAGCAAGCCGAGATTGCGCCACTGCACTCCAGCCTGGGCAACAGAGTAAGACTTCATCTCAAAAAAAAAAAAAAAAAAAAAAAAAAAGTGAGGCCAAAAAACTATATTGCATAATTTCATTTAAATAAAACTCTCTGTAGTGATAGTGATCATGTTTGTTAGGAGAGTTGACTGGCGAGGGCTATCTTACTGGTAATGTATGAGAGGGAGCATGTTGGGTCTGGAAATAATATAAACCTTGACATGAGAGGTAATTGCATGCATATATAAAAATGTAAAAATTTTGGCTACATCCTTATTAAAATTGAACTATAATTCTAAAATTTGTGCACTTTAATATAGCTAAGTGTTACCTTAAAAAGAGAAAAATATTTTCTTCCCTGTGTTTCACTTTTTACTGTCTAAATTCTGGAATCACATCATTACATAATATTCATCACAGAAATTTGCTGGAGGTGCATTGACTTGACAGATCTATTTAGAGGGAATTGACATCTGTACAATATTAAGTCTTCTAATCCCAGAATATGACATATATTTTCTTTTGTTAAAGTCTTTTTCATTTTTCTCAAAAATATCATATTTCTATAGTCTTCAAATATCTTAGATTTATGTTTTATAATTGTTCTTTTTGACACAATTGCAAAAAGCATCCTCTGTTTGCAGCTGAGAATTATTATTTCTCTTAAATGTATTAGACGTTGTAAAAAGCAATAAAGGTTTCAATTCATGTTTATACGATCTGAAGAAAAAGTAGTGTAAAAGTCACCTTCTACCTCTAAAGTTTCACTAACTCTAAATTAGTACATTCACCTCTAACATATGAATATAAATACTTTTCATAAAATTTGTGACTCAAATATTTTTATTTTCTTAAAATAATAACAACCATTTATAACCATAGCAAACATTTATTGTTTAATTGTGATATGCTAAATGCTGTGCCAAGCATTTAACATATGTAATCATAATTAACCTTAACACAAACCTATGATTTAAAATTCATAATTATGTTCATTTTGTAGGTAAGGAAATTAAGACATAGACTATTAATATCTGTGATACCATACCGAGTTAGGGTCAGAGCTAGATGAGTGATTCAAGTCTTTCTGACTATAACAAAAATTAGTTTAAATATGATTTAATGTATTCTAATTAATTATAGGATATAGCATGATTATTGATTAAAGCAGTCCCATGCTTCACTATTATATGCTTTAATTTAACAAAGACTATTTATAACTCATGTTGTATGAGGGATTTAATTATTTTAATCAATTGTTGATGAAGCTCAAATATAGATTAAAAACACATTCTATTACACTGAAAAAACAATTTAACATCATTATAAATGAGCTAACCAAGGATTGCTGATATTTGCCAAATAACATTACGAACTATGTTATCTGTTTAGTGTGGATAGAAAATATATCACTTCAAATTTGCTTTAATGGATATATTCTTTAGTGCAAAACAGTGTCACTTTAATGAGACAAAAATTATTCTCTGTATTTCTTAAAAATGAAAAACTATTTTTGCTATATTTAATATAAAATTAACATTAAGGATTATAAGTATAACGTGGCTATAAAAATGTAATGGAATACATGTGTAATGGAAGAGCAATAGAGTAGATGTCTGTACAGGCATATCAAACATTTGACTTCCTTGATGGCATTTGTAAATACATTGCTTTCTCTAATGGAAATTTTAATATAAATTAATAAAATTAATTTTAGTTAAATGCAGTTCACGAAGAAAATCATGTTTTTCACAGCAGGTAAAGAATTGGCACATGCATTATTTTAAGAATGTCAATAAACCAGCCGATTTTTACCAAAATACAAGGCCATATAACCAAAATGGAGTTCATAATTCTGCACATGAGGAAAAGAAAATTACTTAGATAAGACTGTGTGGGGAATAGCGGTACCTACTTCAGTCTGGAGTGAAATATTTTATAGTAAGAAAAAAACTTCATGGGTTAATTCATTTTTCATCAATAATAGTCTTAAAGTTTACTATTAAAATATTCCAGGAAATTACCATAATTCTGTTTATTTGAAGCCTCTGTACTGTTTATCAGGAGGATGTTTTTTTCTCAGAAAGATGAAATTGCAATAGCACAATGAATCTGAAAACAACAAAAGCAATTGCACTTCTTTTGAAAAATGGAAAATATACACACACACACGCACACATGACAGATAACACAAACTGGTAGGTTTTGAGCTTTGTTTGATGTGCTACTTTCCACCACAAATAACATATTTCAAACAGATTGAAGACAGAGAGTATTTTGTGTTTATTTAACCTACCCAGAATATGCTGACCTTAAATCATAATGATGTGTAAGAAAGTATCTTATTGTCATAAAAATATACCGATACCATCAAATTTAATGAACTTCATCTATATATAAATACTATATAAAAATGATTAAATTCTTTTTTTCTGTGGAATCATTGGTCTCCTTTGTCTAACAGAAATTTCATTTATGTTTTTAAACTTTAAAAAATATTTTCTTTCTTCCAAAATATTTGAAAAGAATAAGTAACTGTTATTGACATATCTCTTAATGAATTTAGAATTTCTTATTAATCGCAGCACATGGATTTATTCCCCTTCTGTTCCTCCCTCTTTGGAGTCACTTTTTTTCTTTTCTCTTCCCTGTGAATTCCTTGACTGTCATTAAGAACAGCTCCTTACTAAACCTGTAGTTGACATTGATTTTACTAAAGATTTTTACAGGTGAGTAAAGTGAGTTCGGACCCAATGAAATATATAAGTGAGCTTGTTTAAAGCAAAAGGAAAGAAATAAAGTGCTGTGAAAGAAAATAATATATTTTTGCTTTATGCTATTTGCAAACTGAAAATTAATGTGATATTCATGTTACTATATTTTGTTGTTTTATTGCAAAGGACATTCAGAGGTTTCTTAGAGATTTCTTGGCAAACATAGTTATAACTAGAAAGAATTTATGTAATATTATAGTAATTATTTCAGGAGAAAAATATCATTGTGCCTTACACTATAATTCCATACAACAGTGGGATTGCTGAAAATGTTGTTCTTTACTTCTTTCCCTGTTTGTGACTATGCACAAGAGGGACCTGGGGAAATGCTCAGAACACTAGGATGGAATGCAAGAGAACAGAATTCTAACATGGTTTTGCTACTGATTGTATAAAAAAAGAGAAATGTAGTAGACTTTATTGGGTCTTTTAATAGTAGCAGTAGATTATTGGAAGAAACTAAAATGATATGAAAGGCATGTTTTTACTCAAAAACTCAATACCGAATTGCTTTACAGGTGAGTTCTATCAACTACAAAAAGAAGGTTTAATCCAATCCTGTGTGATACAAGCAGTTCCAGAAAATAGAGAAAAGGTTGTCAAGTGCATTTTATGGGGCTAAACTATTTTGTCAGTAAATGTTTAAAAACCAAACTGTAGCTAAAATAAATCATAAAACATATTTATACTCCAGTAAATTTTCACAAAGGGAATGCCTCTCTGTAACTATAATCTAGATCCAATAATGGAATATGGCCCAGAAGACTCATGCTGCCTCCTCAACTTTATGCTTCTCGAAGGTAACAATTGCTCTGCCTTCTGAAACTAATCTATGTTTTGCTTCTTTAATAACTTCAGGTAAATCAAATCATACAGAAATTACTCTTAATATGTCTGGCTTCTTTCATTCTATGTTTTATCATGACATTCATTCATAAAAGTGTATAGATTTGCATATAGATAAAGTTCATTAAATTTTACAGTAAAATTATACTTTATTACATTAATAAGATACCCTCTTACACATCACCACTATTTACATTCAGTATACTTTGGGTAGGTTAAATAAACACAAAATACTCTCTGTCTTTAATTTGCTTGAAATACGTTATTTTTGGTGGAAAGTTCCACATCAAACAAACCTTGAAACCTCAGAGTTTGTGTTA